>NC_060267.1:169761592-169931647 GCF_021613505.1 Equus quagga | reverse complement strand
CCCCCCGGCCTCGCCAGCGCCCGCGGGCCGGGCAGGGGGCGCGAGGGCTCCAGGCCGCGCGGCGGTCGTCTCCGCACCTACCTCAGCGCCCGCAGCTCCTCCTGTGGCGGCGGTCTCGTCTCGCGGACGGCACTCACCGCCAGGAGTCCCGGCGGCGCGGGATCTGGGGGTGCGAACCCAGCGCGTGAGGAGCGGAGGCCCGAGCGCGCCCCGCCCAGCCGCCCGCGCGCCCCCTCCTCCCGCTCGGCCCCACCCTCCGCCGCGGGTTCAGCGCCCCGCCCCAGCCCCGCCCGCCAGGCCCCGCCTCTCCCCGCCGGCCCCGCCCGCAAGGCTCCGCCCACCCCGCCGGCCCGAGGCCGGAAGGGGGCCGCCAGGGGCACCGCGAGAGCCGCTGCCGGTGCAGCGCCCTGTACTGCTGCTCCGCGGGGACGCGGTTCGTGGTGCTCGCTACTGTTTGACGGATGCGAGTCTCTCTCTCGGGTTTGTTATTATTGTGGTTATTATCTTTATTGTTGTCGTTATCGTCATTAGTTGTTTCACCCTGCTGGAGCAGACGTGATGGTTCCGTTGAGGGCGGAGGCGGCGGACGGGTAGCCCTCGCCGCTGACTGGACACCCGGGTCACTCCGACCCTCCCAGAGGCGGCACCTGCGCCACGTTTCCTTGTGAAGTAGTGGACAGGTTGTGTGAATTTTGAAGGAAGAGATATTTATTTTTAACTGTTACTGTTAAATATAACACAAATACGGAAAGCCATACAAAACCAATGCACAACGTAGTGAATTATTCTGAGACATACACCTTTATAAACACTCCCCAGATTTAACGCCGTGTGAAATGGTCTGGCTTAAAACAAAACCTCATCAATAGCTGTAAGGATACAGTCTGGGAAGGGCCTCCTCAAGTTGCCCTCCTAGTAACTGCCACGGGAACTCAAAGGCCACCTGCCAATAATCATGTGCTCTCCAAGAACACATTTGTGAAATGGAAATTTCCCCGGAATTAGGACCCTCCAATTAAGAGTGTATTGGTAAATTCTTAATTGAAAAGAAAAATCAGTAAATATATACATATGTAAATAGCAATAAATAAGTCATCACGAGACTGAACAGCATGTAAGGAGCATCTAGGAGTCAGGGAATGAGAAGTGTATAAAGACTTAAACGTAGCCAGGGATCAGGTGGCCTCAGCATCTGTTTTGGGCATATGGGCTGTCCTCCCTCTGTGTCACTAGCACCTGGTACAGCACCAGGCGTATAATAGGTGCACTGTGTGATTTATAGTGCAAAGAAAAAAAAATGTGTATGAAGTCACCCAAAACAGGCTTTGACTACTGAACAATTTCATTCAAGGTCAATTTTTCCGATAGCTAAAATGATGTGCTTTGTGAGATGCCTTGATGCCTTGGAAAGAGGCCATTATACTTTAAATTTTATACTGCTTTCCAGTTTTAAAAAAGCCCTTTCACATGCATTACGGTCTCTTATTTGAGACTTAGAGCAGTCCTGTGAGAAAGGCAGGGCCGGACGGAGAGACTCCACAAAGGGCACGGTGCAATGCATACCTGTAAGAAGGCGAAGTACATGGTGAACTATAAAACAATTTCAGCACTGCTGACCCTGCCAATCCCTGCTGGCTTCCTGGCTTGTCTTGGCAGTTTTATTGCCTGTGTTTTTACATTAGGACTTCTTTGCCATACATTTATATAGAGAATGAAGTGAATTTATAAGGAACACAACACCTAACTGGAAATTTGATTCAATATCATGGAGGCAGCCTCTCTGTCATGAGCACCTTGATGAATTAGGGCTAGTGAGCTGCCAATTTGCCACTGTGTGTTGAACAGCCTGGCTCTGTAGTTGGTGGTGGGAATATAAAGAATAGAAAATGAATAAGACACAATTTTTCCTCTCAAGAGTTTATGGCCCAATTAGGGAGAAAGACTTAGAAATAAATGAGTGTTTAATTTATTTGGATGGTAGAGGAACAGTCCTGAGCAGAATTAATTCTATTGGGTGTAGGGAGAGAGTAGGGCAAGTCTTCTCAGAGAAGAGAACATCTGATTTTTAAAAAAAATATGGAAAAATATCAAATATTTCAAAACTAGAGAGAATAATATAATGAACTACTATGTACTCATTACTCAGTCTCAACAATTATTATTATTATATTAATTATAATATAATATATAATTATAATTAATTATATATCCCATGACCACTTTATTCCATCTGTACTCTCACTTTCTCTTTCCCTCACAGGATTATTTTGAAGCAAATAACAAGCAGCATATTATTTCACCCATAAACCTTTCACTATGTATCTCAAAACAATATGATCTATTTTTAAAAACAACCACAAATTAATTAAAATATCTTTAAAAATTAACAATTTCTTAAGATCTAGTCAATGGCAAAATTTTCCCAATTTTGTTATAACTGTTTTATATAGTTTATTTCTTCAAGTCAGGATCCAAACAAGGTCCTTACATTATATTTGGTTAAAATCTCTTAAACTCTTTTCTTTCTTTGCACTTTATATGTTATATGTTGAAAAAATTGATTGTTTGTCTTGTGGAGTTTCCACATTCTGCATTTTGCTGATTGCATCCCTGTGATGTTATTTAACATGTTCCTCTACCCCTGTATTTCTCATAAAATGATGATAGAACTAGAGACTTGATCAGATTTAGGAAAATACACTTCATAATAAAGATAAAAGTCAATCAATCAAAAACAGACCCCCCAAACTGTCACAGATGTTAGAATTTGCAGACAAAGACATTAAAACAGTTGCTGTAACTGTATTCCAAATGTTCAAAAAGTGAAGCAGAGACATATAAAAAAAAAGACTCAAATGGTACTTCTTGAGATGAAGATTATAATGTCTGAATAAAATACATCGATATGATTAAGGGCAAATTAGACACTGCCAAAGAAAAGATTAGTGAACATGAAGTCACACCAGTAGAAATTAACCAAAATGAAACATACATAAGAAAAAAAGATTTAAAAAAATGAAAAGAACATTGATGACCTGCAGGACAATTTCAAGTAGCCTAGTGTGTGTAAATGGACTCTGCAAAGGACAGAAGTTGGGACAAAAAGTATTTGAATAAATAGTGGCCCAAAATTTCCAAAATGGACAAAAACCATAAACTCACAGATCTAAGAAGTTCAACCCACCCTAAACACAAGAAACATAAAGAAAACCACATGAAGGCACATCATAATCAAATTGCTCAAAATCAGTAATAAAGAGAAAAATCTTAAAAGTAGCCAGAGAAAAAAGACATGTTATGTACAGAAGAACAGTGAAAGGAGGATAGTAGATCTCATGTTAGAAACAATACATGCAAGAAGAGAGTGGAGCAATATCTTTAAAGTACTAAAAAAAAACCCCGGTCAATCTAGAATTCTATTCTCATCTGAAATATTTCTCAAAAATAAAGGTGAAATAAATACTTTTTCAGATATATAAAAGCTAAAAAAATTAGTCATAGCAGACCTGCACTACAGTAAATGCTAAAGGAAGTACTCCATATATAAGAAAAATGACGCCAGGTGGAATTATGGATCTACAGAAAGAAAGGAAGAGCACAAAAATAGTAACTGCATATATAAATATACAAAATCTTAGCATTATTATTAAAATCTCTTTTAAAGATAATTGACTATTTAATAAAAAATAATAACTATTAAATGTATGATTGCCAGATAAAATACAGGATGCCTGGTTAAATTTGAATTTCACATAAATAATTGTTACTTTTTTAGTATAAGATTCTCTAAATATTGTACAGAACATGCTTATTTTATAAAGTTATTCACTGTTTATCTGAAATTTAGATTTAACTGAGTGTCCTTTATTTTTATTTGATGGATCTGGCAACTGTAATTTTGAGGTTTATAACATAAATAAGTAAAATGTCTGACAAAAACAGCAAAAAGGGTAAGAGAGGAAATACAAATATGCTGCTATAAGTTTCTTATGCTCTATCTATACATGAAGTGGTATAATTTCACTTGAACATAGATTTTGATAAGTTAAAGGTTTATACTATAAACCCTAAAGCAGTTACTAAAATACCAAGATAATAATAAGCTAGTAAGGCAACAAAGGAGTTAAAATGTAAACGTAAAAAATTCAATTAATCTAAAAAAAGATAGAAAAAGAGGAAAAAGCAATAAAGAAGAGATTGGAAATACAGAAAACAGTTCACAAGATGGTAGACTTAAACCAAACCATATCAATAATCACAGTAGATGTAAATGGATTAAACATCCCCAATGAAAAGGCAGAGACTGGATAAAAAAAAGAAGACACAACAATATGCTTCTTACAAGAAATGCACTTTAAATATATAGACACAAATAGGTTAAAAGTAAAAGGATGGAAAGGTATTTACTACACAAACAGAAGAAAGCCAGACAAAAGAAAAGATTTCAGAGCAAAGAATATTACTGGGAGTAAAGAAGGTCATTTCATAATGATAAAGGGTCAATTCAATAAGAGTACATAATAGTTCTAAATGTTTATGCACTTAATAATTGAGTTTCAAAATACTTGAAGCAAACATAAATAGAAGCAAAGAGAAATAGACAAATCCACAATTATAGTTGTAGATTTCAATACCTTCCTTCCAGTAATTCATAGAACAAATTGACGGAAAATCAGCTGACATACAACACTTGAATAACACTATCAGGCAACTTTACCTAATTCATATTTGTAGGACACTCATCCAATGACAGAATTCACATACTTTTCAGATGCACGTGGAATATTTACCAAGATAGACCAGATTTTGTACTGTAAAACAAATCTCCATAAATTTAAAAGAATTCACGTCATACAAAGTATGCTCTCTGACCACAACAGTAACCAATAACATGTCTAGAATTTACTATATTCCCTCCTCCTCTTAACTCCCAAACCTGCTCCATCTCTCATGTTCCTTTCTCATGTTAGGTTGAGTTCCTATTATTTGCTCAGTCCCTTAAGCCAGAAATTCTTCCTCCTGCCCCATCATATCTCTTATAGAACAAATCTCCAAGTTCTCCTGACTTTTCTTTCAAGTTATTTCTCAAATCTGTTTGCTCCTCTGTGCCACTGTTACTGCTGCCTCAGTCATTAGTAGTTCAGGTCATCGCCATCTCTCTGTGTGGGCCTGCGCCAGCCACCTAACTGGTCCCTCTGCCTCCCATCTTGCCCCTTTAACTCTCCAAATATGGCTTAGGGTAGTAAACAGTCTGTCACATTCTTATAGTTTCTCAGCATCTGCTGAATAGCTTTCCTTTATTTGGGGAATGTCTACTGTTAGGAGTCCTAACTCCCAAGGTGGAAGCCAGAACTCACTTTCCGCACTTCCTTTGCAGCTAGGGGAGAGTACGTGACGTAGGCTCTATCAGATGTTCCACACAAGATTTTAATGAAGAAGAGCACAATGTGAAGAAGCAGGACATCCACAACAGAGTAAAGTCTTTAGACATATGTGCAAAAGATTCCAGAGATATTGTTTTCTTGCAGGGGGAATGTGATTATTTTGGGAAATCTGAAGACTTTGAAATTTGTGTTTGATTTTCTTGTTTTTCTTTATGTTTCTTCCTTCCTTCCTTCTTCTTTCTTTCTTTCCCTCTCTCTCTCTCTTCCTTCCTTCCTTGCTTCCTTCCATTCTCTCTCTTTCCTTCCTTCCTTCTTTAACAGCTTTATTGAGACATAATTTGCATACCATATAATTCACCTATTTAAAATGTAAAATTCACTTGATTTTTGGTATGTTCACAGACCTGTGCAATTGTCATCAAAATCAATTTTAGAACATGTTCATGAACCCCAAAAGAAACTCCATACCTGTTAAGCCACCGTCCGTTTTCACCCATCATTCCTCCCAGCCACAGGCAAGCACTGATCTGCTTTCTGTATTGATAAATATTCTGGACATTTCATATAAATAGAATCATATAACATATGGCTGTTGTATCTGGCTTCTTTCATATGTGTAGCATAATGTTTTCAAGATTCACTATGTTGTACTCATTCATGCATCATACTATATTCCTTTTTATTGCTGAATAATATTCTGTTGTATAGCCATACTGCAGTTCATTCATCCATTCATCTGCTCATAGCCATTTGGGTTGCTTCCAGTTTTTGGCTATTACAAATAAGGCTACTATGAGCATTCATGTATAAGTCTTTGTATACACATATGTCTTCTGCTTAAAGGTTAAGGAGATGTTTTTTGTGAGAACCAGGATGTGGGAGAAGTTGATTCCTTCATTATTTCATCATTTAAGTTTTTAATGTATGAGGCAAGCTTTGTATACAGAAAGAAAAAAGAACCCAAAACACTTAGAGCTACTTTTATTTAATTAATATCAAGTTAATTAAAGTATCCAGTTTTTCTTAGGCTTTCAAACTTCACTTTAAATCTTGTAATTTTATTTATAAATGTAGTATTCTGTTATAACTTAAAATCAGCTTATAAATATGATACAGTTCCATAAACATTTATTATTAACTTGATTTAATTCTGAGATATTTCAAACTATGACTACAAATCTAATGTATTTGATTCTTTAAAGCACTTCAAACATTCAACAAGCAAGCTTACAAATCTAATCAACCAATATTTCTAAGCGCTTAAACTCTCTTTACAAACCTAATAACGTAAAAGTTATAGATTTAGTACCTCAGATTCTCTGAAAAATTTGAACACAGTTTACAATCAATTCAACTTTTACACATCTCAAATTAAATCCCAAATGTACTATCAAGTAAATTCTTTTAAACATTTCAAATTAAAGTTACGTCTAAATTCAACATTTCAAGTACTCCATCTGTCAAACAGAATACATCCAAATTGCCAAGATGATTAAAAAATAACTTGTTCTTGAACTGAACACTGTAACAGAAAGTGTTAAATCTTAGATCTGAGTCACTTTGTCACTTTTATTTGTGTAAAGTTGGCCAGGAGAAAAATTCAGCTCAAGTGAGGAAT
This sequence comes from Equus quagga, assembly GCF_021613505.1. Taxonomy (NCBI): domain Eukaryota; kingdom Metazoa; phylum Chordata; class Mammalia; order Perissodactyla; family Equidae; genus Equus; species Equus quagga. The sequence goes on along the minus strand of NC_060267.1, from coordinate 169,924,645 downwards.
CACAAATAATACTTCATACATAGTTTAACATTTTAGGTTGAATGTTTAGAACTCATAAATGTTTAGTTTAGAACATAGAAATGTACATTAATTTGCTATATCCTTTCTTTGAGTCTGGTCTGTTAATTGGAGTTCGAAGACATCTTCATTGCATAAACCACTCTCATATTGTATCCTCTGTCGTTTCTAGTTTGGATTATGTTAAAATGGAGCAAAAACTTTAAGCTACTTGCAAAGCAATGTAGATGAGGATTGATTTTAGATTTTTACATTTCCCTATAATCTTTTATTAAGGGTCTTCTCCACTTTTAGTTTAAGAACTCATTTTTAGGAAGTTGCCATTAGCTAGTCTTCCCAAAGCATTCATTCTAATTTTTATAGAAACAATAACTCTTCCTTTCTATGCTCATATTTCATGGGCTTATGTCATATTTAATTAATTTATGTTATTATAAATAAGAAGCACAACTAATATCTGTAGGTTTGGGAACACATGCAATGGTTCTCCATGTGTATTATGCTCAACTGGTGGGAGCAGAAAATGCCAATATACTAGAGAAGTACTCAGCTGTTAAGTGTCCTGTGTTCCAGTTGGTATATTTTACAGAAAGAATGAAGAATGTGGTTAATTTAGTAATTGAGCTAAGTGGAAGTTGGTTTAAAAAGCTTCTATCATTTTCATGTTTTTAAAAATTGACTTACAATTTACATAAAACAAACTCTACTCTTTTAAGTGTGCGGTCCTATGAGTTTTGACAAACACTTGCAGTTGTGTAACCCCCACTACCATGATCAAGATATAGAATATTTCTGTCACCCCTCGATATCACCTTGTGCTACTCCTTTGTAGTCAGTCTCTCCCTGCCTGCCCCTAGCCCCAGCTCCTGCCAACCACTGATCTCTGTATAATTCTCTGGAGATTCATCCAAGTTTTTGTGTGTATCATTAGTTTGTTCCTTTTTATTGCTGAGTAGTATCCCATGTTATGGATGTAACTCAGTTTATTTGACTATTCACCTGTTGAAGGACATCTAGGTTGTTTCCAGTTTGGGGCTATTATGAAAAAAAGCTACTAGGAACATTTGTGTACAGGTTTTCATGTGAACATAGTTTTCACTTATCTATGCGGCAATATATCATTATGGTTTATATTTTCATTTCCTTAGTAGCTAATGACATCGAACATCTTTTCATGTGCTTATTTACCATCCTTATATCCTTTTTGGTGAAATGTCTGTTATGCCTTTTGCCCATTTTCTAATTAGATTGTTTTTTCACTGTTGAGTTTGAGATTTCTTTATATATTCTAGATACTAGTCTTTTGTTGGCTTTGTGGTTTGCAAGTATTTTCTCTCAGTCTGTAGTAACTTGTCTTTTCACTCTCAACAGAGTTTTTTTTGCAGAGCAGAATTTTCTAATTTTGATGAGGTCCTATTTTTCCTTTTATGGATTGTGCTTTTGGTGTTAAGTCAAAGAACTATTTGCCTAGTCCTAGACCCTGAAGATTTTCTTCTGTTTTTTTTTTTCTAAAAGTTTTATGGTTTTACATTTTACGTCATATCCATGATTCATTTTGAGTTAATTTTTTTTGCCTATGCATGTCCGATTGCTACAGCACCATTTATTGAAATGATTATCCTTCCTCTACTGTCTAGCTTTTATGTGATTGTCAAAAATCAGTTGGGCATCCCAGTAGCAACCATAACACCTAGTGCCCACATTGTGATTTCTAATACCATTCTCCAGTAAAAGGAATAGGGCTCCTTAGAAAAATGATTGATTCTAGGTCTGGGGCAGGAAATATATAAGATGATCCTGGAGTATCTTGTAATATCAGAAAGTAAGAGAGTGATTAAAGAAAAACCAAAGACATATTGCTGCACGTATGTCAAAGGTGCACAGGACTCAACTTGAAGAACTCCCGATGGCCAAGTTGGAACAATTTGTGCCACAAAATAAGTAAAGTAGGATTGAATTATAGCTCAAAGTATAAAATAAATACCTATGAGTCCGTACTGAGCTAAATGATTGAATAATAAATAAATGGGAGAGAATAGACAAATCTCCAATACAGAAGAATTCCAAATAATTGATGCAGACACTCGGCCCTCGAGAGGAACATAACTCTCCACTCCTTAGGTGTGGGCTGTGCACAGTGACTTTCTTCCGAAGAGTACAGTCTGAAAATAGGGGAAAAGTAACTTTACAGTGGATAAATCTGACAAACACTACCTCAGCCAGCTGATTAAATTCAACATCAACAGTCAGAAATGATGCTGATAATATTTACTCTTAAAACGATGTGATAAAAACAGCACTTTATTTCTGTAATCTTCTTCTCAATAACCCATCACCCGAGTCTTACTATGAGGAGAACATCAGACAAATTCCAATAGAAGGGCAACCTACAAAATACATTACCAGTACTCCTCAAAGCTGTAAAGGTCATGAAAAACAAGGAAAGTCTGAGACTTTGTCATAGCCAAGAGGAGCCTAAGGAGGCATGACATGAAAAACTAAGGAAATCTGAATACTCTATAACCAGTAGTTAATAATAATGTATCAATATTTGTTGCTTAATTGTAATAGATGTACCATACTAATGTAAGATGTTAATAATGAAGGAAACTGGGTACAGGGCATGTGGGAACGCTTTGTACTATCTGCTTAATTTTTCTGTAAATTGAAAACTGTTCTCAAAAATAAAGTCTATTTAAAATATCAGTTGGGCATATTTGTATGTCTCTAATTCTGGGTTCTCTACTCTGTTCCATTGATGCGTTTGGCTATTGCTCTGCCAATAACACACTGTCTTGATTACTGTGTGGTATTGTCAGAGGGATAGCTATCTAGTAGGTCTTAATAATTGGGTGTTTTTTGGCCCACTTTTAATTGAGTTGTTTTTTTTCTTATTACTGAGTTTTGAGAAAGTGCCAGTGTACTAGAGCAGCCCCAGTGCTCAGTTTGCCTTGGAACCAGTTGGTTGGTTTTACAGAAGGAATGGAGAATGTTAGTTAATTAACAATTTGGTTAAGTAAAAGTTGGCTATGAAAGCTTCTATTTTTTTTTTTTTTTTTGAGGAAGTTTAGCCCTGAGTTAACTACTGCCAATCCTCCTCTTTTTGCTGAGGAAGACTGGTGCTGAGCTAACATCCATGCCCATCTCCGTCTACCTTTATATTTGGGATGCCTACCACAGCATGCCTTGCCGAGTGATGCCATGTCCGCACCCGGGATCTGAACCAGTGGACCCCAGGCCGCCGAGAAGCAGAATGTGTGAACTTAGCCACTGTGCCACGGGGCCGACCCCCAAAAGCTTCTATCATTTTTACTTCTAGATTCCTTCCCAGGGTTGAAAGGATGCTTACTCAACTGAATTGACATCAGTTACTTCGAGAAGATGTAGGACGACTGTATATTTACAGATTTGGCTTATCTCTTGGAGGTTAGGACACTGGACACAGGATCTAGATTCACCTTCCAGAATGGTTCCTTCTGAACCACACTTGGACAAGCTAGATCCCTTCTTATACAGTTGGGATTTTCACCAAGGGGATCCCTAAGCCCATGCGCATTTAACTTGTTTCATAACCTAGTGATTTGCATAGTCCCAGTCACACCTAGCGTTATACCTTTACTCCTGTTCCCTTTTGGCCCCCCAAACCTCTTCCAAACACTTTTGGATTTAGGTTGCTGGGATTCTGCACCTCCCGACTAGTCTGCGTCTGCCTAATGAAGGAGTGCTTAGCCTTATTTCCCCCGACAGACCCCTCTGGCAGTCTGATGAAGCCTCTGGGTCTCTTAGAAATATGTCCTAAAATCTATTTTATAAAATACAAAGGATCACAAAGGAAACCAATTATCGAAATACAGTTATCAAAATATTAAAATGAATGTGTAGTATATATATGCTTCTTTATTAACAGATTAAATATCAAGATCTAGTGACATTTAATTACTATCGTAATTTCAAAGTAGTGATGAGCAAAAATGGTATTTCGAGATACTTGCGACAACCATAAAGTTAATTGAAAATATCTGTGAATTCTACTAGCAGCAAGGTCATCAGTACTACACACAGCTGTGGTTTATGGCCTCCATTCATAATTGAAGGAGAAGCTAGATTTTCAGTTATGGGTTAGTGAAAATAAAGATGCAATTTGTTTTCTCCACCTGAGTTCATGGCTGAATGGAATCCCTTTTCTGTTCTGTGAGATTCTTCACCCTTTTCACATTTTACTTTTTTACTTGTTTCATCTGCTACCATTTTCTGTTCATTCTTTTAATTCCTCTGGGGTGAGTTTTAGAAGGAGATTGAGGGGAGTGAGGGATACTGTGAGTTCAGACTTGACTCCTGCAAGGGGTGCTGGTCACTTTGCCTCCCACCTTTCTGTTACTCCCACAGGCAATGCTCTGCCTCCCAGAGCCCAGCCAGCTGTTGGTGAAAACCAGCCCTAGTCACAGAGGGCTTGGACTGTGTATTGGTTTCCCTCTGTGCTTTGTGGATTTATCTGCAAGATCTACCCATGGCTAGCTGTTCTTTCCTTATCATCTTGAAACTTATCATATTGGAAAAGTAGGCAGGCCCTTGGGAAAGTGTGAGAATTCAGATTGTTTCCCAGTTCCAACTTCTATAGGTCCTAGAAGGCAAAATAAAACCACACATTTAAATACTACTGATAAAGCAGAATATTGAAGACTTTGCGATGGAAAATGAGTGCTCGAGGATATAAGCAATATATTGCCAGTATTGTGAAGCTAAACAATGAAGGCAATTATTTTATTAAAGTGGGGACAACTGTTTAGCCTCTGCAACATTCTTCTCTCTTCAGTACCAATGCCTGGAGACAGGCAGTACACTGGGACTCTCAGTGGTGAGAACAAGATGTGTTTTCTGCCTTCGGTGACACTGCTGTTTTTACAGTGCTTTTCTTGCTGTGGGACTCTCGTTGATTTCTGCCCTAGAGGTCGAGGGCAGAGATGTTCCAGTTCTCTCGCCGAGTTCCCAGGGGACTGGGAGTGGACTGGATTCTGGCCAGGGCCATTTATTCTTGAAGAAATTAGAAACCAGTGGAATATTGCTCTGCTTATTCAGAAGGAGTAAGAAATAAACTAGCATGTGACAGGGAAAGGAAGTTTATCTCCATCTAGACAAACTTTTATATTTATAGGTCTATAGAGTTGGTAAAAATGAAGGCCAGGAGAGCATAAATGTCTGGTAGTAAAATACAAGACAGAGAGAGAGAGCAAGAGAAAGAAACCTATAGGACAAGTTTCTATCCAACAAAGGTTGTTTTCATGTAGAATTAGGATTCTTCGCCTTTGTTTTCTCTCACAGTTCTTTTTCTTTAAAATTAATAAATTTTAAAATATATAAAGCATACAGAAAAGTAGAGTCCATTGTGTAATAACCATCCATGTACCCACCACACAGATAGGACAAACAATGCAGATACCTTAAGAGGAAGAGAAGTTCTGAGGAGCCAATGAAGATGCTCGAAAGAGAAAGGGTCCCTGTTAACCATGTTCCTGGCCCAGAGACTGTGAAGCCACCTAGCCAGGTAAGAACTGGGCTATCCCTTTCCTCTTCTCACCACCAAGCCCCTGCCATTTTGGGAGAGAACAAAACAGCAGGTAGTAAGTAAGTGAGGTGGACAGGTGGGGAGAGCAGAGAGCAGAAGGCCCTATTTTCCACTCCTACTGCAGGCTCCTGTGCCCCGGCTGGTGGAGGGGAGATTTACTACCAAGTGAAGTTGTGAGTTTTGATTTTTTCAGGGGATTATGCATTCTAATTGCTAAACTGAGGCTGTGTTTGTGATTTAAAATGGCTGCGGGACTTGTCCATTATTTAGGAGTGAACAGAGAAGCCATGGGACTCACAGAGTTTTCCTTCAGGAGCAAGGAAGGTGACTTCCACTGAATAACAGTTTAAAAGAAACAGTGGGAGGCAAAGCCAAGTGGAGTTTGACTGCCAGGAATCACGCTTGTTCCACATACCACATGGAAAGCGTTCAACCAAATCTACGATGCCATCAATACTAAGGCAAACTATAATTTTAGATCTAAGAAGTAAAAAAATTGCTATCTTTGATAAGTCAAAATGGGGGCAAAAATCAATGATGAGCAAAATAGCAAATTTTAAATAAAGACAGGATCAGTATTACCAATTTTTCCTTTTGCCTCAAACGTCAATATGTCTCAGCATGCACTGTCACTAACCCTTATTTAAAATTCTGATATTTTGTTCATCATGGTTTTTCTGCATTAATTTTGGTTTTTTAAAAATATTCATTAAAATATATTTCTCTTGATTTTTGAGTTTTTTTGCTGCCCAATTAAATTTTTAATCGGAGGCAAGTGCCTCACTTACCCACATCACCCAGTTCCTTTTGGGGACAGAGATGGGGACAGGAGAAAAAAAGAAGAGGGGAAGAAAGAAAGATGCTTTTGCTTATTTTGTTGCCCATGTAATTGCAAATGGGAGAAATAGTTTCATATATTTCCCAAACAGGGATCTCTTTAAAGTTCTTGCTGGAAAATATCAGAGATGGTATAATTGACAGACTCAGATAACATTGAAGAGAGGAATTCTCATCTTCTTAGGAAGACCCCAATTTATTGCCAGGATGACTAAAGTCCACAATAACCAGCTAAATTGGTGTTTTCAAGACTGTTGATATTAAAGTATGAAGCAAAATGCTTGTTATGTTTGTTTTCTCACTCCTGCCATTTAAAGAAATTCCCTCTAGTACCAATGAAAGTATAAAAGGAGATTTATGGTGCTTGTGTGTACTGATAATATCTGGTATACAGCGCTCTACCATTTTTATCATCTCACTTAATTCTCGCAGTATTTCTCATTCACTTCTCAAAATTACCACCGGGGATAGGCAGGGACCGTATTGCCCTATTTTATGGACAAGGCATCAGCCTCATTTTTCAGACAAGGCTGACCCAAGTCCTATGATGAACTACTGCAGGAAGGGAACCAGAACCCTGATCTTTCTACTTCAAGGACAGTCCCTTGCCTGTCCCTTGTGTGCCACTGAAGACATGTGGAAAGACACTTTAAGTGCTGTGTTTGAGGGATTGCAGCTATAATCGGAGCTGGTTAGCAGCTGATCTCCCTGAGGCTATATCCAGTCTCCTAATGCTGTTTCATATTAAACAGGTTTGCGAGTGAGTCACTTGCCTGGCACAAACCAGCAAAGTGATTGCTTCAGCCTCGCTTGGAAACTCGAAGTCCTCCCTCTGCCTGGGAGTAGCAAACTCAATGCAAACCTCAGCTATAATATTGCAGCCGCTCTGGGGCTGACTTTGTGGTTTGCTTATACAATTTCAGGCTTCATTTAGCATGCACCCGTTTTCCCCTTCCACGTTTGCGTGATTTGGTACTGAGTTCTCTTATGCTAACACCTCAGTCTGCACACATTTTCCTTTGTTTAGGTGCTGTTGGAGTAGAAAAGAAGGCACACCCTGCCCAAGGAGCTCTTAGTCAGAAAAGGAAAGGAAGCTGCCATTAGCCCAAGTGGGCTGCTGCCTGACGCCCAGGTGAGACTTAGAGGTGAATTTTGATCAGTTCAAGGAGGGAATTTGGATTTTCTGCTTCTTCTTGTCCAGGACTGAGGCATAGGTTGCTTTTGGTAATTCAGCTGGGAGCTAAAAAGTCCCCTCGGAAGCTCTACTGGCCTTACTGCTGAGAGAGCACCTCGCTGTCCTTGAGCTAGAAGTGAATCAGGTGACCTGTCCCTCATTTGCCACCTCCATGCCCTGAGTAGATGTGTGACGCAGCACTTGCAGTGTTTTACTGCAGTATTTTATGTTAGATATCTGTTCTCTCTATTTGACTCTGAGTGCCTTGAGGGCAGGAACCATGTATTATTTTGTAATCCCCTAAACACTGGGCCACCTTGTGAGCGGTTTTATCATGGTATGGCATCCAAGTTCATAAAGTCTCCAAGAGACCATGGGCAGAAAATGCAATAGCACGCACCCATACACACAAACACTCCCCCACTTCCCCAGCTACTCTGGCCTTCACTGATCTGTCTCCCCAGGGCCGCTCATTGACCCACCTGCTCCCAATTTTCTCACCACCTCAATCCAGCCTCACTCATTTGTTGTCTCTCTCTCTCTTTTTCCCTATCTCTGTATTCCCCTCTTCTCATCTTCCCTCTCCTCCAGATCCCTGCCCTCTATTCCTCCAGTCATCTCTGGCTCAATTCTTTATTATATGGTCTCCTTTGACTTCTTTCAATCTTCCTTTTCACCCATTCTCCTAACCAGCACAACAGAGCTCCAGAAGTAGATATATGAGCTCCTCAAAGGGGCTGGCAGTGTTGATAGAAGGGAAGGAGGAGGCCACGAATATATCTGGTAATATTTTTGTCCTTGTCATATTTATCTTTGTTTCCTCAGCATCTGGCTCTGCAGTTAGCACATGTTAGATTTTCAGTAAATGATCCATAAATGAATGAAATGTTATTAGCCTTTACCGTAATGTACCATCAAAGCAGTTCGTAAGTGCCCCCCTTTCAAAAAAAAGACTGGCAGATCAATAGTTTTTGTCCCACAAATCAGTGGGATTTGGCCATAACTTTTTGGCTTTTTAATCCTCCAGGCAGAGGAGCCAGGCTCCCTGTGGCCATCCTCCATCAGGAGGAGGCTCATTCCTCCCAAGCTCTCTTGTGCCTGCGTGCCTGGGTCACTGGCTCTAAGGTGGTGTGTGGGGGTAGAAAGCTGTCCTTGTATCTCAGCCAGCTGGATGAGGCCTTCTTCATGTCTTGATCTTGCCAGCCCTGTTTCCTGAGGCTGGGCCCGTGCTCCCATCTGCCCAGTGCCTCTCACTCAGTTGACTCCAATTCTTTGAGTAGGCTTTTCCTGTGGCCCCTCAATACCTGGCCTGTAACTGGGCTGTGTGTGTTGCCTTCGGCTCAGGATTTTGTCTTTGGTCGTTTGATCTGCTGCTGGTACCATCTTTTTCCCCCATCTCTGGCTTTTTTGCCCTACATTCCTATTCCTTTTTATGATCTCCTACCAACCATTTTGTTGGATGCAAACTTTGACAGTCATCCTTTTATAAGATTCTGGTCTCAATTCTAGAGAGCCATGGCTTACAGGAGAGAAGGAAGAGGAAAATGGTACCTGCCACCTGAACAGCAAAGCACACTTGTCTTGGCAAGGACTCCTTTCAGAAATTTGATTTGAAGGTTAGTATTAATACATTTTGGCAAGAATATTGGATATATGTGACTTTTTGTAGTTTGACATTAAGATATATTTCTACCTTATGATAAGAGAAGACGAGTGATGTAAGATGAATGGAGAGTTAGGTTGAAAAGGAGATAATTCTCTGAAGACTATGACGATTCTTTAAAAAGACAAGGCATCAGGATAATGCTAAAAGGAGAAAGATTTGTTGGATAATAAAGTTTTAAATTGTTCTTGGATAGGATTGTCTAAGTTCTGCTACTCCAACACTGCTCAAAATCCAACTGAAAGGTGATGTTAACAGCTTCGGTTCTCTCTAAATCCAAGCAGAGTTTACCTATAGGCATCTGATGTGCTTCTGTTCAGATTTATTACTCACCAAATATTAAATAGAGCTTGTTAGAAAATCTTAAGATTATCATGTCAACACTAGTAGAAGTGTTATTTTATTAATATTTATTTTATATAGAACACTGTTCATTGTTTTTAGTGTTTCCTTTATAGATGAGCTTGCCTATTCTCAGGTGTTTCTATTGCTGAATGGATAAAAAAAAGATGGCAGTAAAATACTGGTTTAATGGGTAGCACATAAGGCCTAAGTAGGTAAGACAGTGAAGGCAGATGGGAGATAGATTAGAATAAAATAGAGGGACCCACAGGTTAGCACTATAAATGAAGTCAAAGAGTAGTTGTTTCTCTTTGATTTCCTTAAAAGAGAGCTCTGGGAAATGGACTGGTAATGGTTTTTGGTGGGGTATTAGAGTTTAAGTTGGCAGAGTTGAAACATCTCTGGGTAGTGATCACATTCAGGGTGAAGCCACAGGAGTGACTGGTGAAGTGGGGAGGAGGTGGAGGTCACCTGTAACCTTTGCAGGACTTGGGGAAGAGAGTTAGACTGAGGTCCAGTGAATGTGGAGTGAGTGACCAAGACATGGATAAATGACAATGACGATCACAATTAAGAGTAGAGCGTGTTTATAACTGAATGAAGAATAAGTGTTTGGATATGGTAATATGGAGCCAGAAAAATAAGTACGTCTCTTTTCCTGAGTAGCCATGGGGTGTGTGATGAAGAATGGAAGAATAAACATCCTCACTCCCAGGTGTCTGAAGGAAAGGCAGTGTCCTTTAACAAGGGTCATGTTTCAGTTAAGGCAGGAGGAGAAAGCAGCCTAATGGGATAATCTTACATTGTGAAGAATAGAGTTTGCCAATGGATGGTGGCTCCAGAGGGCCAGCAGAAAGGGTTAGGTTGTGGCAGAGGGAAAAGTAAGAGAATGAGCCAAGGGGAGGATGGAAGTGATGGTAACAGAAAAAGATAGGCCTTTAGCAGGGCTAGCATTCAGGGTGGAGGCAAAGCATGCCAGCGGGGGAGAGGTAGAAATAGCAGAATTAACTAGTCTGGAGGGTCTCTTTGGGCCTCTGGCATAAGGGGTTTCTAAGCCCATGCAGAAAGGGTGCCAGGTGGTATCTCAGGCTAAGTGTTGCCCATCCTTATGGTCTAGTCAGCAACGAGAGGCCTCTGCCCAGGGCTCCAAAGGGATGCAACATGGCTGTAAGGTTGTTTTGCTCTTAGCATGAGCCAGCCTCAAGTAAGGAGGATAGAATTGTTAGGCCTGAATCGAAAGGAAGACAATTATACATGCTCCCAGGCCTTCTGGGGAAGTGTATCTAGTCATGTATCCTGATAAATTATCTGAACCCTGAACCTCTCCTTATGTCAGTGACATGCCCTCATCCTTGGTGTCCCCTTGGAAGCACTGGGCGTCAGCCATAGAATCCTCAGGTTTAGGAGAGAGAAGAAATCAGCACCTAAAATCCTTGGCCAGCCTAACTTGTGATCATAAATTAAAGCTGCTCGCAAGATTCTTAATCATGACAGCAGTGGGTCTTCCCAACACTGCTTCCCATTGCCAGGGTGACCACACCTCACCCAACCCTGTACTGGGCAGGAGGCCAGTTGTTGGGGATTTAGATATGAAGCTTGGAACTTGGTCCAAGAAGTAAAAACTGTAAAGTCAGGTTTTGGGAAAACTGTGATTAAATCAAGACAGGAAAAGTAGCAAGATAAATGAAAAGCTGAATCAGTGAGTGGCTGATCTAATTTTTATGTAACTCAGATGTCAGCTGGAGTCATTCTGCCTCTTAGTATCTGCTAGGATTGGCTCAAGCCCCATCCTGGGGTAAGTGTAGTGTCCTCCTCAGGTTTATGCACAGCCCGTGGGCTGACAGTTTTCATGGTCCCTCTTGCTCTAATTCCCCACTTTGGTTGAGTTCTTGTCTAGCCCAAAGTGGACCTAATCACAGGATCTAGCTCCTTCTCCTTGGCTTCTTCCTGAAGCACTACTTGCAGCAGTTAGCAGCATGTTATAGAACTTCTGCTGGGCGAGTTACAGAGCAGCACTAGACAGTGGATGACTTCGAGTTAAGATCGGATAGCTCTGTTCTTAAAAATCCCCTTTGCCATTTCTGCCAACTGCCAGACTCCAGACTCCCACCATCTTGCCTAACTCTTTCTCCTTCTCTCCTCTCTCCTTCTTCTCTCCTTCACTCTCTCCAAGTTCCTTTTAATTTTTTAAGCAGAAAAGTTTATCTGCTTCTTTGTTAACCCCTGTCCCAGAGCGCACCTTCCACTCCCACCTAGCTTTTCAGGATATTTTCCTAAACAAGATAGTTCATTTTCTAAGAGAAATTCTGGAGCAAGCTGGATAGAAGATTTTCCTTACCTCTCTATATTTATTGCTCCTGTCAAAAGACGGCTGGGTCCCAGAGTCTGTAATGGGGCTTAACCTCCAGGTACATTTTAAATGGTTCCAGAAACAAAGGGCAGAGGAGGGGGAGTACTGAATAGACAGCTTTGGGCTGTCTTGGTGACCTTCCCAACCCGGTGCTTGGTTCTTACATATTCTCGACGTTGTGGCCTCCTGAGCGACTTCTCTTACCAGAATGCCCTCGACTACCTGTATGCTTACTCTTGGAAAATGTGACAGCTTGTACTTCATTCATTCTCTTTCAGGTAACAGACTAGTCCTCCCTCAGCTGGCTCTCTCTGAACTCCTAGCTCAAAGATGTCTTCCTCCCTTCTCTCTAGCAGGAGGACAGACACAAAGCAGCTCTTTGTTTAGAACTTGAAAACTCAGTGTCTCTTTTCACCTAATTAGAAGGAAGTATTTTTCCATTCACTTCATTTTCTTACTGGAATTTGCTAACTGGAGCTGAGTAGCTTAGTTTGCATACAAGGTTTATTCATTAATTAACAGCCTCCAGGCCGGGTTAGCTTTATCAGGATTTAATATCTAACTTAGCACTGGCTAAACCAGAAAGAGTGCTTGAAATTGCTGGCAGCTTTTACTATAATGGGAAAGGACCTCTAAGGTGGTATAGCAGCTCTCTTTTCTCTGCTGCAAGCTATTCTGAAGACTAAGACCCTCCAAGGAGCGTAATCTGAAACATTTGGGGATCCTTGACAGAGATCAGTGATGGCCACCATTTTGCCAGTTGCTTGTAACGATAAAGTGAGATAAATGCCTTAGTTTTCTAAGAGACAGAAAATAGTCATAGAGTTTTTTAAAAGTTATTTTTCCCAATAAGTGCTTTTTATTTTCTACTCAAGAAAGCTCTAAGTAATTGCTAGCTATTGCCTTGCTGGTTCTTCCATCTTCTATTATCTGATTGTAATGGGCAGAATTTTGGCCCTAAGACTTTTGCTCCCTGATATTATTCCTGTGGTTATATTCTATTAATTGGCAAAAGAGACTTTGCAGATATAATTAAGGTTACTAATCTATTGACTTTGAAATAAGGATATTACCTGAGCAGGTCCAATGTAATTATGTGAGCCCTTAAAGGCTGAAGGTGGAAGTGGAAAGCAGAGACATTCCAAGCATGAGAAGGATTTAGTGTACTGTTACTGGATCTGAGATAGAGGAGCCATGTGCAAAGACCAGAGAGAGGCCTTTTGGAGATAAGGGCAGCCCCCAGCTGACAATCAGCAAGGAAGCAGAAACCTCAGTCCTACAACAGCAAGGAACTAAATTCTGCCCACCACCTGAATGAGCTTGGAAGTGGATTTTTCCAAGAAAGAAAGGGAGGGAGAAAGAAAGAAAGAAGGAAGGAAGGAAGGAAGAAATTCCTTTCTTCCATTCTAGAAAGTAATGTGGCCCTGCTGACGCCTTGACTTGGGCCTTGTGAGACCCTAAGTGGAGAACCTGGTTGAGTTACTCTATACGTGGACTTCTGATCTACAGAAACTGTGAGACAATAAATATGTATTGGTTTAACCTTCAAAATTTGTGGTAATTTTTTACAGTAATAGAAAATGATTATGTGCGGTTTCTGTCTTTTGTTCAACAGATGTGAGCAGTGGAGATCCTCCTCACCAAGCAAGGCTCTTCATGGCAAGCCTCTGTGGGCAAACTTGGTCACTGTGTTCAAAGGGGTGAATTAGCTTGGCCTTTTGTTTTATAATCTAGATCTGTGCAGTCTAATATGGTAGTCACTGGCCACAGATGGCTTAAATTGAAATTTAAATGAATTGAAATTAAATCAAATTTAAAATTCAGTTCCTCATTTGTATTAGCTACATTTTAAGTGTTCAACACCCATATGTGGCTAATGGCTACCAAATTCAAAGGCACAGCTACAGAACATTTCCTTTATTGCAGAAACTTCCAGTAGATGGTTCTGGTCTAGATGGTAAACAGTGATGACATTTAGTTGCAATTGTTCTTTTTCTCATTTGGGGCACCAAGAGGTAGGATTCCTCTACTCTCCAGTAGAATTATTACAAAGCAGAAATCATGCAAATTTCTCCCAACTGCAGCAAGAAATGTATGAATTTTGTGGAAACTTTCATGTCTGTACTTTCTTCCCTTGTTATTTGCATAAATTACGTCCTGGGGATAGAGAGCCCTGGACTTGCAGCAGAATGCTCTAGGAATATCAGTGACAGGGTATCAACCTCACTTTTTTTGCAGATGGAGGGTTACCATGTGATAAATGACCAAGAAGTCTCCTGGCCCAGACTGTAGGATTTTCCAAGGGTCTCCTTCTACAGTAAGACAAAGGTAGCTGCTGGGGCAGGCTAATAATTTCACCCCCCTCCCCCAAAGCAAACAAACCCTAACAGTCTATAGCAGTTTGACTTGCCTCTTTATGTTGGTTTTCAATGCCCAAAGGTGACATTAACCCAGAAGAGGAAAAAGAGGCTGAATCATCTAGACTCAGGATCAGATTTCTGCCTCAGGCTCAGACAACAAAAGTTGAGACATAAGACTCCCTGACCAAACTCACATATAACTGGTGATCATGGACTAAAGCTTGCAGGTGATGCAATGGGAGAGGTTTGACACAGGCCAAGGGAAAGAGCCTGGCTTTGCGGTTAGAAGACCTGAGTCTGAATCCTGCATCCCTATTTCTGCATTACCCTGAGCTAGTTAATGAACCTTTGTGAGCCTCACTTTTTTCATCTGTGACACAGATGAAACAACTGGAGAATAAGAATCTCTGGTTCTTGGAGTTGTTGTGAGGATTAAAGGAGAGAATTGCACAGATTGTCTAAGCTCGAGGAATATTAGCTAATGTTACTTATACAGCGTCAGCCCCAGATTATATCAGGAAAGACCATCCATCCAACACACTGGCCAGTCACATGTGTGGTTTTGTTTCCATTCCCACCTCAATCCCCACTCCTATGGTCATACCCTCAACATTGTCATTTCACCAATTGCACTCCCCACAAAAATGGTACAATTTCAAATGTCTCACTCCCTCTCCTCCACACAATACATACCTCTGAACATCTGATTCCCTGTGATTCTTGAATATCACCGATAGCTGCAATCCATTATTTCACGAGAAAGTAGAAGCAACCAGAAAAGAACTTCCACAAGCTCCTACCACCACATCTATCCACCTTCTGGCATCTGTGCACATAGAGTCTATCTTCTCTCCTGCTATGATAGGTGAACTGTTTGCACTTCTATCTAATGTCAGTCTCACCACCTCTGCACTGGATCCAGCCCCTCTTCCCTACTCTAGAACTTCACTCCTACAATTGCTCTTCTCTCCTGCATCATTAATTTTTTACCTTTTCACTGGATCATTTCCATTGCATCAAATATACTATAATATTTCCCATACATAGAAATCCTTCCTAGACCCACGTCCTCCTTCAACTGCTACCTCTTTTCCCTGCTTTCCTATATTGTGTCTTTCAGTGATGTTTTCTCATCTCCCTGAATTCTAAATGTTGGAGTGTCTCAGAACTCCACTCTTCTTTGTCTACACTCACCCCCAGGGGATCCACATAAGTCCATGACTTTAAACACCTTCCATATACTGCCAAATTTATGTGCCCTGCCTGGATCTCTCCCATGAACCATAGACTCTTATATCTAACTGCCTACTCAGTATCTCCACTGGGTATCCAATAGGCATCTTAAGATGTTCCAAAATGAACGATTGATTTTCAGCCCCTAACCCCCAAATCTACTCCTCCCATAGATCTCCTTGACTCAATAAATGGAACTCCATTCTTCCATAAATGCATGCTAAAAATCTTAGTATTACCTTGATCCCTCTTTTTCTCTTACAGACCTCAGCTAGTCCATCAGAGAGCAAAGGGAGATCAAGAGTCCTGAGAGGCTATTTCATTTAGGCCAGAGAAAAGTCCTGACTCACCGAAGATTACTCCCCTCTAGTGACCAGAATTATTACATAACCTAGGTGTAGTCACCCTTAATTCAGCAAATATATTTGGAGCATTTCCATGTTCTGGGCAATATTCTAGGTACTAGGGATATAGAAATGGGCAAAAACAGGTAAAATTTCATGGAGCTTACTTTCTGCTGGGGTGAGACAGGAAACTTGTCAGATGGTTAAAGAAAAATATTTTGGGGTAAGGGGACAGAAATTGCAGGAAGGATGCTGTTTTAGATAGGGTGGTCATAAGAGCTTCTGCAAGAGATGACAGTGAAGCATAGACATTTAAGCATTGAGTCATGCAGATATCTGGGAATAAATTATTCAAGCAGAAGGGGAATGTGCAGAGGTCCTGAGGCAAAAACATTCTTGGGGTATCCCAGGAGCAGAATGAAAGCGTGTGTAGCTAGAATGGAGTCAGTGAGGTGGGCAGTGGTAGGAAATGAGATCAGAGAGAGAGCTGGGGTGAGATCATGTAGGTCTTACTGCCCAAGAAAGGGATTTGGGATTTTATTCTAACAGGTAGGAAGCCAATAGAGGGTTTTGCGCAGAGGTACGTCTTGAGCTGACATATTTTAAAAGGATCAGCCTGACAGCTTGGTGAAGAGCGGACTGTAGCTAGGAGAGAGTGGAAACTGGGAGACCAGTCAGGGGGCCGAGTCCATTAATCTAGGTGCGGGAAGATGGTGCCTGAATTAGATGGTTCCTGTGGAGGTGGCAGGAAGTACTGGATTTAGAATTCATTTTGAAGGTAGGGCTGACAAGTTTTCCTGAGCACATGGTAGGGGCACAATTTATATTTGCTGAGTGAATAGATACCCAGAGTATTCTGGGGTGAGGCAGGACTTTCCCTGGCCTGGATGAAATATCCCTGTCATTCACTGCCCCTTTGTTCTCTTTCCATGCTGACTTGCAGCCATCTGATGACTCATAATTTGTTCCACGTCCCTTGACTCTAAGGAGGGGTGTCCTGAACATTGAACACTAGGATATTGTCACTAGAAAATATCTACAACTCTAACTTAGTAAATTGGGATTCTGGGTTATTGTAATTCTCTTGCCATTTTTCCTCTATCTGACCATTTCTCTTTATGCTAATAAAGTTGAGCTCCAAATCTGGAAACTTGAGGCCCAAATTCTGGGCCCACATGGTCCTTTCACACTGTTGGCCCATTCTGGACCATTAATTGGACTCCTTTTTGAGAAATTTTTCTCATTTTAATAATACATGCTTCTTATTACTCTTCAAATTCATATTGTAAAATTTCTAATATGTGGAATTAATATAATTGGGTAGGAACCCAGTTATCACTGTCAGAAGATTTATAGAGTTCTTCTTTACTTCCAAGTCCTTTTCTTCAATTCCAAGAGCAGCAAGAATGCTTACCAGGGCCAGGACAAGGGTGAGGCAAGTGAGCTGCCTAGGGTGCAACATTTATGGAAGCATTCACTCTCAGGGCCGTGGAAGTACAGGGTGGGCACCTGACAATGACTGCCTCCTGAACTTTGTGCTCTGGCCACCTTGATTGCTTCACCCTAGTCCTGGCCCTGCTGCCTACAGGGAAGCATTTTCGTTTATTAACCAGGCAACTGTAGCATCAAGAGCAGGACCAGTTCCCCACTGTTTGGCCATGACTGTGCAACAGAAAGCTGCTCTCAGAGAAAGCAAATGGCATGGAGAGGAGCCATGTTCTGGGATGCTCTGCCAATTTAGAAATTAAAAGCAGTGGGAAAATGGTGATGAAAGTTATGGAGTTTTGTTTATAATAAACTCAACAAGCCACTGGCATTCCATTTGTTGAGGGCTACCTGGGTCTAGTAATCATATCTATAGCATTTCTATCTTGTTTGCAATTCCTCAGATATAGCTTTTAAAAAACATTTGTTCTCCTCCATATGCCTTCTTTTTATATATTACAAAAATTAACAGAACAGATAATGGCTGCAGTGTAAATGCTTTGGACAATCAGGTAAGAGCTTATTTTTAAGGTTGGATTAACAATTTCCATTTTAACAATGCGCTCAAATTGACTGAGTGATTCTAAATTAGCTCTTTAGTTCTTACCCTTAACCACTGATAAATGCCACTATTAATTTCAATTATTTAAAGGCAACATTAATATGTGTGAAACAAGAACAGCGATAAAGACAGAAAGGAATAAATTACTTGCTGCAAGACAGAATGACATTTTGACTGGCACAGAGATTTTTTTCTTTCATACACTTTGTGCTTTGACATTTCATTTAGCACAAATATTTCACAAATTCTTGACCTAATCTGATGTACAGTTGTGTAGCAATTGCTAACATTGAAACGTTTTAACCTCAAGCTCACTGGATTCCAAATGTTACCTTTTCCCGTCAATCAGGATTGGATGACCTCCAAAAAACAGTCCAGGCAAAAGTCTATGTACCTAGGGGGTTAAGTGTATTCGGCTAGAATGGAGAAAGAACAGCTTGAAGTAGGAGTTGGGGGAGGGATGGGAGAGGAGGTATCATTTAGAGCAATTGTGGGGTGAAAAGAGGGCTGAAGACAGATCCCTAGGAAACCCCAACGTCTTGCAAGAGACAACAACCCCAAACATAAAACATCTAGAAATAAACCTAACAAGAAATATGACACATGTTACAAGAACATAAAACTTAGAAGAGATTTATATAATTGAGAAATATATTATCTTCCTAAAAGGGAAGACTGTGTTGGGTAAAAATGTCACTTCTCAAATTACTTTTTTGGTTTAACTTGACTGTCTCTGGGCCTCACTGCCTGTGGATATTGGAAAGAGGTCACATTTATGTTTATACTCAGATTTTGCTGTCTCCTTGGCTTCTATTGACATCTGCTTCGCAGCCTTTACTCAAGAAGAAGGCAACTCGCAATGCTCTCCTCTGATCTCCTTTTTAAAGAGCTGTATCAGTTAGAAATGCTTTCAGCTGCAAGTAATAAAGCACCTCCACTAACAGTGGTTTAAATAATAAAGATGTTTAATTACCTCCCATCATTAATCCAGAGGTAGGCAGCACCAGGTGTGATGCATTGGCTTATTCAACAAAATCATCAAGGACCCAGACTTGTTCTATGCTTCCACTCTTGCCAACCTGGAAAAATTGCTTTTGTCCTTAGGCTGCTGCCTTGTGGATGCAAGTCACAAGAATCACAGCTCCAAGCATAATGTCCACCCTGACCATGTTCAAGGAAGGAAGAAAGGGCAGAGATAAAAGGGCTTTCTTCTCATAAGGCTGTGTCTTTTTTATCAGGCAAGACAGTTTTTTTCTAGAACCACTCTTAGCAGACTCCCCTAAAATCTCATTGGCCAAAGCTGGGTCACGTTGCCCATCTCTAGATCAATCACTGGCCAAGTGGGACTGCAACTGCCATGATGGGCTTTGACAAAACATGGTTCACCCATGGGTCCTGGGAACATGGCTTCCAGAACAAACTGGGGTTCCATTAGCCATGAAGAAGGGGACATGGCTGTTGGATAGGTAACCAATAGCATTTGCCCAAAGATGCGATACCCACAGGCATTTTCTTTTTCTGCTTTATCTCCCCAAATTCCCCTGGTACATAGTTGTATATCTTAGTTGCAGGTCCTTCCAGTTGTGGCATGTGGGATGCTGCCTCAACGTGGTCTGATGAGCAGTGCCATGTCCTTGACTAGGATCTGAACCAGTGAAACCCTGGGGTGCCACAGTGGAACTTGCGAACTTAACCACTCGGCCACGGGGCCAGCCCCCATACCTGCAGGCATTTGAGAGAGGCTCCTCACAAGACCACTGCTCTGCTGGCTGCTCCAGACTCTTCTTTGATCTGCAAGGCACAGACACTCTTCCTTATGGTTGCTCCCGGTCCTCAGAGCGTCAAAGCTATTTGGCTGCCTGCAGCAAAGAGGGACAGAGTGGCCTTCTCAGGTGTGCACTGCGTTGCCTGGATCCCACAGCAACACTCCTTGTGACCAGTCTTGCACAGATACTCACGGAAACAGCTCCTGCAGCTCCTGCCTCTGATCCCTCTTCCATGGAAACTTTGTGGCACACCCTGCTGGTGGGCTCACTCATCACCCATTCTCATCTCCCTTCTCCCACTTCCACTCTAGAGGCTGGAAGCTAAACATCATTTCATAGCCTCCCTTGCAGGGAAAAGTAGTCATGTGTGTGACAGTTTTGGGTAACGCTATGTAAGCAGAAATTTGATAGAGGTTTCTGAAAGAACCTTGCTTTCCTTGTAAAGCCCTCAGCTTCAGCTTGATCACCACACTTAAATTTAATATGATTCTTGTCAAAGTATTCAAGGGAATTTTTAGTAGGGATTTTTACTAATTTTATTATTTATAAATTTATTATTTATTTATAATTTATATATTAATCAGATTATATTTATAATTTATCAATACTTTTAATTAATTTAAATAATTTATTAATGGGACAGCAAAATTATTCTAAAGTTTACGTGGAAAAATACACAAATGAGAATAGCTAGAATATTAGCTTAGTTAGGGAAGGGATTACATAAAAAGTAATTTCCTTTTCATTTCTTCCAGTGCTTTCATGTTTTGCAGGGACTTCCTAATGTTGAAATCCGTTAAATATTTATCTTATTTTTTCCTGGTTTCGTTTTTTATATTAAAAGAATTTTGTATCAAAAATCACCATAAGCAAACTTATGAGGCAAACAACAAACTGGGAAAAGCCTCCCTGTTTCAGTATGGTGATGTAGAAGCATGATATCAGGGGTGAGGATGAGAGCCAGCATTGCTGGATTATGGGAACTCCTTTATACCACAAGCTGGTATTATTATCCTCATATATTATTATTGTTATTATCTCCATTTTGTCAATGAAGAAATTAAGATTTAGGTAACTTGCCTAAGATCAAGTGGGATGGACTGAAATCCAAATCCAGGTGTTTCTGATGATAAAAAGCCAAAGTCTGTGCTCTTTCTATTACACCCCACTGTTGATGAAATCTTAGCTGAGAAAGGTTAACTTTTCAGGTGAATTAGAAATAGTCAGAGGAGTGGGGTGGAAGAGCATGGTTTGAGAGATACAGAGGGCAGAAGAGGTATATATTAAAGGGGAAAGATGGAAATGAAAGTTGTTTACACACAGAGTCCTAGATCCTCGAATCTAGGATCGTTGGGAATGGGCAAGTAGGAAGGATGGACCCAAAATATGTGTTGCCTGCAACCTGGACTGAATTCTTAGTCCCATATAGCCAAGGCAGTGTAAGGTGGAAAGTGCTTTTACATCCAACAGATCTTTGTTGACCCCCTTTCATCACTTACTAACCACATGTCAAAATGAGGATAAAACTGAATCCTTAAGTAATCCAACCACAGCCTCCATCAAATTGCAATTTTCTTTCCTCCGAGGATACAGAGGTTGGGGCTCTTGCTCCTGGTGTTCTGATTCATGCCAGACTGCACTCCCAGACACCAATGGTATAGTCCTAGGGCAACATTTAAGGATGTAGGTATAGCAGTGAAACATTTTTGTTGCCGACGAGAATGCAAGAAGTACAATTTTATCCTGGTTGCAAGTATCCACCCAGACATCATGCATTAAATACTCCACATTCTTTTTCCTGGCTTGACATTGTGTACAGATTGCACAATTGCACCCACAGCCAACCAGAGAATAGTATTTTTTATAGGTGTATTATATTTAAACAGGAGTGGCCATTGTTTATTGACATAATAATTAAATAAAACAAATAAAAACTACTACTCTCACCATGGATAATTTCTATCAGTACTATTTATATGGCTGAATAATAAAATCCATGATGGAATAGTTCTATTTAAAACTAATGTTGCTCGATTTATGGCCTGCTTTTCAAAATCTTATCTTCAATCACTTTCTTAACACAATTATAGGCAAAAATAATTTGAATCAATTAAATTTGAAAATGAAAAATTCAATTTATGAAAGGTTACAAAGCGCAGTAAAATGAGGCAAATTTCTAGGTACAGATCAGGTAGCACATGGAAATTGACTTACATTGTTTGCAAAGAAATTCTTAATACAAATAATATGATAATGAAGCACCAGCTTGTCAAACTGATCAACAGACAGAACTGAAGATTATCACAATAATGTGTTGCATAAGTAAAAGTGACTGATATGAGAATTTATATAATTTATCCTCTTCTTATATTTAATAATGAATGAGAACACACTCGATTAAAAATGGCTATATTCTTTTCCTAATTTACTGTATTTGCTTATTATTTTACAATCGCTCTGAGCTATTGCTTTGATGTCTGTAAAAGCTATAATTTTGCTGCAAACCTTGAAACTAATTTAGAAACAATTTGATGTCCAATTTTTCAGTAAACAAAGAAACAAGCAGGTAAAACGAATCATAATGCCTTGGTATGAACATATTTAAAAAATGTGTGTGGGTAGGAAAAACATTCTTGCTTCAGATGATTCTTAAATATTTGGTACTTTATTTATATATGAGGCACACATATCAAGGCAGTCCTGGTACATAGTAGGTGCTTAGAAAATGTTGGTTGGATAAATGATTAACACACTTTACCAAACAAATAAGTGCTCATCACCACGTCATAGACACACTCTCTAAAAATTATGGAATTTTAAAGCTTAAAAAAGTGTTCTAGGGGCTGGCCTGGTGGCGCAGTGGTTAAGTGCACACATTCCCCTTCGGAGGCCCGGGGTTTGCCGGTTCGGATCCCGGGTGCGGACATGGCACAGCCATGCTGTGGTAGGCGTCCCACATATAAAGTAGAGGAAGATGGGCAGGGACATGCGCTCAGGGCCAGTCTTCCTCAGCAAAAAGAGGAGAATTGGCAGCCAATGTTAGCTCAGGGCTAATCTTCCTCAAAAAAAAAAAAAGTATTCTAATGGTATGTGGCATATTTACTGGAGAGGGGAGAGCACAAAGTCCTGAGATAAATGTTACTTCCCATCTGTTGTTTGTTGCACAGCATGTCAATTTTAACTATCTTTTCCAGACCCCCCTTCATTTCTGCACCTGTGAACTTAAACTCAAATATTATTAGAAAGGTTCCCTCCTTGTCCTAGGGAAGCTTCGTTTTCACTTCTTATTTTAGGAAAAATCTCTTTTGGATTAGAGGCACTTGTACAGTTTTCTCCGGCTTTTCAAAACTTCTTGTAAAACTTCTTTCTTTGTGGACCCCCAGACCTGAAAGAACACTATACTAAACTCCGCTTTCATTTTCCAGTTTGTTCTACTGCTTTTTAGTGGGTCATAACATTTTGGTTTCCTGCATTCATTTTAAATCTCTCTAAAATCTGCATAATTTTGTCTCATTCCTCATTCCAAACGTTTAGTGAATATCCAGTTGATCCAATTGCTTGTTTATGTTATTAGAGTTAAAAAGGACTTCGTTTAGTTTACTAGCCACATTGGCCTGACAGGTGCTCTTGTTTGAGGACATAGAAGACATCACTCCTGCAGGGAGTGTCATCAGGGACCGCCAGGCAAAACCGGCACCAGGTGGCTGGGGTAGGGATGGAGTACAATGAGCAAGGCCTAGAGCACCTGGGGATTCAGTCATGAAGAGCTTACACCAATTGCTTGAATAGAATTGACTCCAGACTTTTATTTTTTTGATGGGGAGGGTGGGTCCCATTTATGGAGTACTGGGCTTCTGCCTCTCAGCTTCTCTCTTTCTGAGGGCCTTGGGAACATCTATATAAGTGCCAGACAGCGCAGTTCTGCTCTGCCCAGCCTCCACGTACTGGATGCTAGATTGTCCATCTATCTCCCCTTCCCCCTTCCCAACACACCCACTCTTACTTAGGCACCCATCTCTCCTCCACCAGTCCACCACAGCCTACTGCTCAAGGGAAGCTGATCCTCTCTCAGTTTCAGGTCTGGACCTGATTGGTCTAATAGGACTGATCCTTTTTGTCAGGGACCTGGTAACGAATGGGCATGAGATCCAATTTGAGCCAATGAGGTGTAAGGAGAGGTTTGCTAGGACATCTAGGGAAGGACTTGAATTTCCAGGAGAGCTCCTGGCAGCAGCCAGCTTTCTCTCCCTATAGCTGTTGTTATATACAGTAGTGAGGTCAGACGGGGCTGCAGCCCTCTCGCCGCTAGCCTGAAGAGGAAGCCAAAGCATAGAGGAGGGCATTGCTGGAAGGTAGAGGAAGCGAATGCATCTTACTTTTTAATCCATGATTTGGGAAGGCAGTCTTTGTCCTTTCCCTACCTCCCTTCCTTCTACGAAGAGGGACTTTTAAAAAAAGTGGTAGGAAAATACATACAACATACAATTTTACCATTTTAACTCTTTTAAGTCTATAACTCAGTGGCATTAAGTCCATTTGCTTGTTGAACAACCCTCACCACTACCCGTCTCCAGAACCTTTTCATCATCCTGAACTGAAACCCTAGTACCTATTAAACATGAAGAGGGACTTTCAGTTAGGCTGGATTCCAGGGTGTAGACTTGGCCCTTGTTCTTAGAGGAAGAGGTCACAGCGTGTTTGAATGTCATACACATAGAAGCAGCTTTCTCTCTGCTTTTTCCTTCCACTCACACAGCAGGAGGGATGAGCTGTGTTAAGGCCTGCCTCCATGGGGGAGGCCTGGACATCTTGGTCCCTCCACTTCTACTTCTATGAGAAAGTACTGAGAGAGGGCTGGTAGTTGGTTAGACAAAAAAATTTTTTTTAAATCATTTGTTGTTTATTTGAAATTAAAATTTGATTGGTAATCCTATGTTTTTATTTGCTAAATCTGGCATGACTAGGTGAGGAGAATGCAACCCACTGGATTTGGTGACTGGAGGCCTTGTAGGACCCCTGACAACAGCAGTGGACACCAGTGTTTGGCAATAAGGATTGAGCAAGAAGCTGGCTATCTCAGCAAAGATTAGCACAGAGAGAGGATTGTGGGCCCGACTGACACTTCATTTCCTCATTCCTATGGCCAGGATGGAACATAAACTACACCTCACGCCCCGTTCCCCACCTGAACTTACATTGTGGGTGGGGGAGGAGAACAGAGAGAGAATCCTAAACTGGTTGAGTATTAACCCAGAAGGACCTGAGAGAAAAAATTGGAAAGTGACTGAGTTACTCTGCATTGGCAGGATGAAGCAGAAAAGAGAACTGAAGAACTAAGTTCAGCTATAGTGTAATGAAGTTACATTTTCCGCACCTGAGTCTGTGAGGGAAAATGTGTACCCACTACAGATGAAAAATGGGACTGATGAAATTGTCTTCAAGATCCTTTCTGTGTTGACAATTCCATGGCAATAGAGATGAGGCTTGAAGCTCTTGAAGGAAGAGACACAGTTAGGCCAAGGCGGGAGCATTTCAAAAACCTCTATTGAGTGCCTGGTTACAGGAGACCCGGCAAATGGGTCTGGGTGGAAAGAGGTCCAAGAAAATCAAGACCATTGCGTGTGTAAGCTGTCCCTGTGTGTTTTGAGTTTGTTGCTTCTTAAAAATTTAAATTTGGGAACTTGCTAGAGTTAATTATTATTACTAGTGAGAGTCAGCTGATTTACTCTGAGTAAGCTGATTTATAAGCTGCTTTCTTAAGGGAACTAGGAATAGGCTGTTTAGGGAACTAACTGGTGAACAAATGCATTTTTACAGCGAGAGCCACAAAGGATTCTCTCGACCCAGGAAGTCTGAAAGCTGAGAATTGTTACAGAGTGCACCATACTTTAGCTTCCTGCCTAAGTGAGCAATACGTGCTGCAAGCACAGTGGGTTCTCCTGCTTGCAGAGAGGGTGAAAACCTTGATCCGGGGCTCCCCCACCCTACAGAGGAGAAAGGGTGCCTAGAATGGTGGGGAAGACACACACCAGGCAGGAAGCCAGAAAGAAAGCCTTTCTAAGAGAGGAGGGGGGGTAAGCCAATTTCAAGAAGCTTGAGGGGAAAACTGATCCAGTGGAGGGGCTGGTGGAGGAGAAACATCTCTACCTGGAGCCAAGGAGGCAGCTTTGTGCTCCTGCCCAGCAGAGCCCCACGCTTGTCAACAGCGGAGAGCTCAGCCACAGCCAGTGCTGGCAGGAGCAGGAGCAAGCAAGGCTGTTCCTGCCCGGTGAGGAAGAAGTGAGTCATGGAGGCCGGTGACCAACTCCCTTCAGGGGAACCCCATGGGCTGACACAGGGAGCGAGAGTGAGTTGTCTTGCTGGAGCATGTGGGCAAGCAGGATGCGGCCAATGCTCACCAGTATATATCAGTGCTATTGATCAATACTCACACCTTTAGATTTATACATGAAGGAGTGAGTGCTGGAGGTAGAGGAACCCTGCCATAGATATCTTTGTTGGCGTTGAAGGCCCTTATAAAATACACGGAAGGCTAAGAGTAGAGATGGGCAGAGGACATAAACCTGTCACCCTCCATTTTAAAGGTTGCCACTTGTGAAGAATAATGTGGAACGAAAATTGAAACATTGGCTACTCCCGGTGTTAACTAGCAGGCTTCAGTTTTCTAGATGGTAGCTTTTGATACCAGCACCTCTGGCAGAGATTACTCAGTGCTTTGCACTAAATCTGGGAAGGCCTGTTTGACAGGAAACACCTACCTAATTGAGAGATTCCACCCCAAACTGGAAGGAGTGGGGAGAAATTGGTCTAATAAAACCACAAAACCAAGCATCATGGAGGATAATCACTATAGCACAAAGGAACGTGAAATCAGGGAGATTTTCAGGTGGAAGCAGCCAGGAAATGGGTTAGAAGCAGTGTCCGTAGGCTCCAAGATCTATTCAGTATGGTGCAGAATCTGGGAAACAGACAAAGTGTATTTAACATTTTTACACAGTGAGGTAAACATAATCCCGTAGGGATGGGGTGCGATGCAACCAATGGCTGGCCCAGGCCTGTCATCCTTGTAAGAAGAGTGTTGGGAAGGCTGAAGCTCAGAACAAGCCAAAGCTTGTGGGGGAAAAAAGGCTAAAGACAAGTAAAAGTTTTTTTTAAAAAAAACTGTTTGGAGCAAGAGGAATATGGAGGGTGCCAGCTTGCTGTTTGGGAAATTTAGTGTGCCGTTTGCATTGGTAAAGACCAAGGGAGAATACGCTGGTTGAGTGTTGCTTCTGTCTCCTCCAACAAGAGAATGCTTTTCAAGCTCCACAGAGCCCAAAAATACCCAGAGGAGAAGAGATAGGGGAAGTGATCCAGGCTGCAAATACTTACCTGTCAGGGATGTGCTTGCTGAAAAATTGTTGTTAATTAACTTGGTGCACAAAATGAAGAAGGGCGAGGAGATAAAAGAGAGCTTTAGACAAAGAGATTTGAGTACTTATTTTAGAAGATCCCCTTTATGTGGACTATCCTCTCCCAGCACTCCGGGGAGTATGTGACAAACTTAATGGGCTGGCCTTGCCCGCCCACCTGCAAACCCTCTTAAAGTCAGGTTACAGAGACAAGGTATAACAGAGTTAAACCTGCAGATTACAGATCACAGTCAAAAGCCCTGCCAACTTTCCATTCTTGAAGGTAGGTGCACAGAGCAGAAAAGGTGGGAGAGCAATAGGAGGTCCTCTGGTCCTGGGGGCAGGGGAGGGAGGCACCATGTCATTTTCTGCTAAGCTGACACCTGTTCACAGCAGTTGACTTAATCACTAATCTCTTAAAATAACAGCTTGTTCCCTAAGCATTCTGGGTTCCTAGTAAAAAAGGCTCTTCAATGGTTTCTTTTAAAGAGCCATACCTAGTCATAGTATGAAATTAGGGAAAATATTTCGGAAAAGAATAGAGAATTTAAAAATTCAACTTTGACCTCATCGTCTAGAAATTGCCTTTGTTAAAATTTTCTTCTATAGTGTTTATTTTTTTCCTCTGATAACAGTAGGGCATACATAGGATTAAAATTCAGACTATAGAGAAAAATTTAAAGAATAAAATAAAAACTGCCTGGAATTCCACCACTGGTCATATTATGGTATTTTTCCTTCCAGTCTTTTTTCTCTGCACACATACACACGTATACATACCTATAGATAAATTTTTAATAAAATATGAATCATATTTGCAGTTTTGTAGTCTATTTTTTGCACCTAAAATTATGTTCTGAACATTTTCTTTATCATTAAATGCTGTTCGAGAACATGATTGTAATTGGCCATCTGCTATTTTACTACGCCATGGTTCATCTAACCATTGCTTGGCTTGTTTCCAATTCTTCGCCATTTGAAAACAGTGTCATTATAAACATCCTTGTATGAAAATCTTCACTTTGGATCAATATCTAAAGGTTGAATTTCTAGGTCAAAGACCAAGGACATTTTTGAGGCTTTCAATACACAATGCTACCTTGACCTCCAGGAACGTTGTGCCACTTCACACCCCTGCCCCTCCTCCCTGCCTCCCTGGCGATGGGCAAGTGAGAGCCCATTTCTTGTCAACTTCTATTAGATTTGTAGTTTCTGTCTGATGCTTTAAGGCATCCCTGCTTTGTGCAATCCCATAGCACCACTGCCATCTTGTGTTCTCCCTCTGTGGCTTTTCTAGAGAGAAAGGATGTTCTGGTGCTTGGAATAGTTGAAATGTTCTCCCTATGTTCCTCCAAAGACCTTTGCTGCTCCGTGCTATTTTCATGTTTGCTCTAAGGTGATATGAATTTCCCTCAGTTTGACCAGCTGGGTAGCTCCTATTTGTCCTTCTGGACTCAGCTCAGAGCTTGTCTCCACCGCAAAGCTTCTTCTGACACTCCAGGCTGGTTTAGGAGCCTCTTCTTTGTCCTCTGCTCAGTCCTTCCCCTGTCAAAGCACTTGTCACATTGTGCTGTGTGCTCAGCTGTCTCCTCTCCGGATGTGAGCTCTCTGAGGGGAGGGATGTGTCTTTTTTTTCACTGTTATCTTCAGTGCCTGACGCTGTACCTGGCAGATGTGAATGTTCAATAGATGCTGAATAAATGCTTACTTTATTAAATAAAGTCCTTGAAGGTTCATCTCTATTTCCATACCCTGTCTTCCATCTCATTCCCCCTAAATATGTACTGAGAGTTTTTCTGATTATATAAGGATCTAACAGTTCTATTTATTTATTTTCTCTTATTTTTCTAGATTTATTGAGATATAATTGACGTGTAATATGCGTAAGTTTAAGGTGTACAATGTGATGATTTGATACATGTATGTATTGTGAAATGGTTACTACAATAAGGTTAGTTAACACATCTATCACCTCACACAGTTATGTTTTTATTTTGTGGTGAGAACTTTTAAGATCTACTCTCTTAGCACCTTTCAAGAACATAATCCAGTATTATAAACTACAGTCACCAGACTTTACATTAGATCCCCAGTGCTTACTTATCTTATAAATCTTGTAACTGGAAGTTTGTACACTTTAACTAATATCTTCTCATTTCTCCCACCCCCCAGCCCTGGCAACCCTGTTTCTACAAGGTTCTCATGTTTCTACAAGATTGCCTTTTTTAGATTCCACATATAAGTGAGATCACACAGTATTTGTCTTTTTCTTATGACTTATTTCACTTAGCACAATGTCCTCAAGGTTCATCCATGTTGATGAAAATGGCAGGATTTCTTTCTTTTTTATGACTGAATAATACTCCATTGTATATACATACATAGTTTCTTTATCCAGTCGTTCATCAATGGACTATTACATTGTTTCCATGTCTCAGGTAGTGTAAATAATTCTGCAATGAACTTGGGAGTGCAGATATCTCTTTAAGATAATGATTTCATTTCCTTCAGATACGTACTCAGAAGTGGGATTACTGGATCATATGGAAGTTCTATTTGTAATTTTTTAGGGAACCTCTATACTGTTTTCCATAGTGGCTGCACCAATTTACATTCTTACCAACAGTGCACAAGTGTTCCCTTTTCTCCACACCCTCTCCAACATTTGTTATTTCTTGTTTTTTGATGATAGTCTAACAGGTGTGTGGTGATATCTTATTGTGGTTTTGATTATTGTGGATTGATGATTAGTGATGTTTACTACCTTTTCATTTTCCTTTTGGCCATCTGTATGTCTTCTTTGGAAAAATTTCCATTCAGGTCCTTTGCTCATTTTTAAAGTGGATTATTTGGTTTTTTTTGGCTGAGTTATATAAGTTCATTATATATTTTGGGTATTAGCTGCTTATTAGACATTGATTTGCAAATATTTTCTCCAATTCTGTAGGTTGCCTTTTCATTTTGTTGATTGACCATTTCTTTTGCTATGCAGAAGATTTTTAGTTTGATATAGTCCCACTTGTTGATTTTTGCTTTTATTGCTTGTCCTTTATGTGTCATATCCAAAAAACTGTTGCCAAAAACAATGTCAATGAGTTTTGTCCCTATGTTTTCTTCTAAGGGTTTTATGATTTCAGGTCTTGCATTTAAGCCTTTAATCCATTTTGAGTTACTTTTTGTCGGTGGAGTAAGATAGGAGTCTAGTTTCATTCTTGTGCATGTGAGTATCCAGTTTTCCCAACACCATTTATTGAAGAGACTATCTTTTCCCCATTGAGTATTCTTGGCACCCTTGTCAAGTATTAATTGACTGTATATGCGTGGGTTTATTTCTGAGCTCTCAATTCTGTTTCATTGGTCTATGTGTCTGATTTTATGCTAGAACTATAGTCTTTTGATTACTATAGCTTGTTTGTATAGTTTGAAATCAGGAAGTGTGATGCCTCCAGCTTTGTTCTTCTCTCTCAAGATTTCTTTGGCTATTTAGGGTCTTTTGTGGTTCTATGTGAATTTTAGGATTGTTTTTCCTATTTCTGTAAAATATGCCGTTGGAATTTTGATAAGGATTTCATTGAATCTATAGACGATTTTGGGTAGCTAACAGTTGTTAGTCCTTGATTGATAACCCAGAGTTGACCTTGGGCACCAAAAAAGGAAGAAGGGAAGGAAAAGGAATTGGCAAGAGAAAGAGAGAGAGGAGAAATAGATCAGAATATAAATTATTGTACTTTACATTTCTGTGTGGTTTTACAGTTTACAGTACTCTTTCATACAGTGTGGCAATTCTAAGCCTCCTCCTGGAAAGGACAGACCTTTGTGCTAGATGCTCTGACAGCTCTCTGTGTCATTTTCCATAGCACCTCTCACAATTGTTGGCACATAGTTATCAGTGTTCATTGATGTATCCACAATACCTAGCACAGTGCTCAATGCATTATAGCTATTTAGTAAATATTTATGAACTCTGAGAAAAAGCATTTTATCTCCATCCTATAGACATATCATTAGAGAGTTGAAATTTAAATCTCGGGAGGTGGATTTAAGTTTGATGCTCTTTCCAATACACATCAGCTAATGTAGTGGACTTTATTCCCCATGGCAAAAATATGAAAGTGGGGAAAAAGTGGAGGGGGAGAATAATGGAGGGAAAGAAGAGAGGTAAGAGGGAAGAAGGAAATCACAAAGATGGAGAGAAGTGGTTTGAAGCTGACATCTTGATGATGAAGGGAGAATAAATACAGAGCATCGACTCACATAGGATGTGACATTTTGTTGCTCCATCAAACTTAGTAAGCCGAGATTCCATGCAAAACTGATATATTTTTAAAACCAGTCAATCATAAGACTTCAGTGGTAATTTTCCCCACTATAGATTTCCATATTCTCAGGACAATCAACGATTAAATAACCACAGCTTTGAGAATATACCAAGTGGCCGCGGAAGAAATGGTTCTTCGAGTGATGTCCTCCCGAGAATCCACGGGCAAGATCAAGCTACGTCTTCTTGGCTTCATACAACTTGGTGTAGAGGGTTTAAATGAAGCTTTTCTATAGACAGGGAGATGAGCCTTCTGGAGTGGCTCAGATGAAGATCAACAAATGATATGACACAGATGTCATCACTCCCCCTTTTGTAGCATTTTTGAGCTCTTGGGAGGCAGTAGAGTATAGGGGTTGAGAGCTCAGGCTGTGGAGCCAGACTGCCTGGCTGGAATCTTGGTTCAATCACTTCCTTGTTGTGTAATATTGGACAAGTTACTCTCTTTCATAAAGTGGGAATAATAAAAGCACCTAACTCATTGGAATCTTGTGAGGATAATGGGATAATGCATATAAACGGCATAGAACAGAGTCTGGCCCATGGGCAGTACTCAATACGTGTTGAATATCTTTGTTAGGATTGCCTTCAAGCTCCAGATGTAGAGGAAGGTGTCTGCAGTTCTGTCAAGTAAGCAATGGGCACGGCACCATTTTCCATTGCCTCAATCCTCTAAGAATTCCTAGGCACTTGAATGACACTCATTAGGCAATACCTCATGGCATCCTTCCCTTGGCCAAAGCTTCTGCGAGAGTGGAGACTCTTCAGGATCCATTGATAGCCAGTCCTTTAGGCTTTCTTCACTCTCTACCCATACCTCACCTGGGTTCCAGAAGTTACAAGGCATTCTCTTCCCTTACCTTGCCATTGATATTCACTTTAAGATGGCGCTGGACACAAGGCTGGAACTGGGCACCCAGGGATCTACTACAGACACCCCAAAAGCTAAGTCCTAGAGAACTCAGCAATTGGAGTGCAGTACTTTCTTAGGCACACTAACTACCATTACCAATTACATTAATTAGAGCCAGCAAGTAGTTTGTTTGTCCAGCATGTTGTCCATTTGGTGGCATCTACCTATCTATCCATCTATCTAAATTTGAAAGCCTGTAGTCAAGGAGTGTACTCCCCACTCTGTTGACTCATTTATGTTACTGACTGGAGCAGACAGGTGACCCTATTCTAGATGATTTAACTCAACAGCAACTCTACCTAATGCTGGCATTTATTTGTCATTGGTAAATTTTTTGATTATAATGGGCCACAAGCTCCTCCCTTACTCTGGGTCTCCATTGTATACCTTATCCTGTCTGAACTCCTCACCACGGCTTACCAGGCCCTCTGTGACCTCGCCCCTAATCACACCTCCATTTTCATCTCTTGCCCCTGCTCAACCCTCACATCCCCTTCCCCCATGTAGCCCCAGAACATTAAACTCCAGCCATATGAGCCAGAGGGGTTCTTGGCACTCTTTATGCAAATATCTACCTCCTTGCCTTTGCTTATGCTGCCTCTCCTCATATTACTTGCCTAATCTCTGTTAATATTTTAGGACTTAGTTCAGGCCTCACATCCTTCTGGGAGCTTTCTCAGATCACCTCGTGCTGGTCAGATTCTCCCCTCTATTTTCCTGTAATACTCTGACCAAATCTCTATCCTGGTCCTTTCACATTGTGTCATAATTTATGTACTGTGTTTTTATTCCTTGCTAGACTTATACGTCCTTGACAATAGAAATGACGTCTTATCTACTTTCCAATGCACACAGTAACTGGTACATACTAGGCTCTCAATAAGTGTTTGCTGAATGAATTTCCGGATGACTATCATTAAAGATACTAAAAACAAGCAATAAAAAGCATGAGAAATTTATGAGACACTATTAAAAATACAGACAGAATCAAAGGCAGAATTATATATACTTTCTAGATATGACAAGATAGTTGTTGAAATTAAAAACTTAACAGATGGGTTAAACAGAAAATTAGACAGAATTGAAGAGAAAATTGATGAACAGAATTGCAGCACAGAGAAGTTAAGATATAGAAAACATGAAAGAGAACTTAAGACACACAAGCACACACACTCATACATACACAAAGAGAAAGAGAGAGAGAGCTATCTAAAGACTAAAGTAAAAGAAATTGTAGAAAAATAATATTTGAAGAGATAATAGCTGAGAATTTTATAGTTTGATAAAAGACAGAAATTCTTTGATTCAGGAAGCATGCATCTTGAGCAGGATAAACAAAAAGGAAAATTCACATCTAGACACATGAAAATGCAGAACATTAAAGAGAGGAAAATATCATAAGAGCAACTACAGAGAATAGAATTTCCCTACAGAGGAATGCTAACTAGAATGATAGCAGACTTCTCAATCACTACAATGGAAACCAGAAAACAATAGGAAAATAATAGCTTAAAGATCCTGGGAAACAACCATGTGTCCATCAATAGGTGAATGGATAAATAAAATAAAATGTGGTGTATATACAATGAAATCTTTTTCAGCCATAAAAAGGGATGAAATTCTGATACATGCTACAACATGGATGAACCTTGAAAACATTATGCTAGCTGAAATAAGCCGGACACAACAGGACAAATATTGTATATTTCTATTTATGTGAGATGCCTAGAAAAGGTAAGTCAGTAGAGACAGAAAGTAGAATAGAGGTTACCAGGGATGGAGGAAGGGAGGAAGGGGAATTTATTGTTTAATGGGTACAGAGTTTCTGTTTGGGGATGATGAAAAGTTCTGGAAATGGATGGTGGTGATGGTTACACAACATTGTGAATGTACTTAATGCCTGTGAATTGTACACTTAATGGTTAAAATGGTAATTTTTATGTTATATATATTTTACTACAATAAAAAAATGTTGAGACACTAGATATTAATTTAGATTTCTTTGTCCAGGTAAACTACAATACAACAATGAGGGAAAAATAAAGATACTTGCAGACAAAAAATGTTGAATAAATTACCACTAATAGATCTTTGATGAAAGAACTACAAATAGAAGAACCTAAGGAAGAAGTACCCAAAAGGGACGTTTAAGAGACAAGAAGGAATGGTAGGCAAGATATTAATAAACATGTTACTAAATCTAAATAAGCAATAACTAAATAGAACAATAATAATACTGAATGTATTTGAGAGCAAAACCAAGAAGGATCTAAAATACTGGCCAACTTTAATATATAAAATAATGGAAGTGATCAGAATTAAAGAACTTTTAGATCTTTGTATTGTTTGAGAAGAGGCTATGGTTACTGATTAATTTTAGACTTTAAGTATGCCTGTTTAAAACTAAAAGGAAACAGTAACAACAAAAAATAGAAATTATAAAGTAGTAGAGGTGGGAAACAGAGAATAAATGAACTCCAATCTAATAAAAGGCAAGAGAGTAGAAAATTTTGTATAGAATAATTAGGATAAGCAGAAGCACAAAATAAGATGACAAAAATAAAGCCAATTATATCAGTAATTACAATAAATATAAATGGACCAAACTTGTTTAAGGCATTGCCAATTGTTAAAATTCTGCTGTATCTGTGAACAAGAAACATACCTAAAATACAAGGATGGAGAAAAAAGTTGAATGTAATAAAAAAAGACATGCTAGACAAACAATGAACCAAAATATATTTTAAGGGAACATATTATTACAGGGTCATTATATAATGATAAAAGAAAAATTCACTAGGAAAAAATAACAATTCTAAACTTGTATGCACCTAATAACATAGCCTCAAATTATATAAATCACATATTGTGAGAAATATGAGATCATGATAAAACTACAATCACAATAGATTTTAAACAGTATTTTATAGAATAAATACACAGTGACTTAGTAAAGGATATAGAAGATTTGAAGAACAGAATATATGTATAATCATATATAACATTATGTAATATATTGTTATATATGATTGAATATACACAAATTTACCTCATACTGGGTCACAATTCTCAAATACCAAAACTTTATTGGCAGGCTACTATACTTTCTGATCACAATACAATTCAGTTAGAAATCTGTTAAAGATGTGACTTACAGCTTTTGTACACTTGGGAATTTAAAAAGCACACTTTCAAGTAATTTTTGGATGGTAGAAGAAATCATAAGAAAGATAAAAATACTAGAAATGAATAATAATGCAAATACAGTGTGTTAGAAATGATTTAAGGATGGGCTGACTAGAAGGCAGAGAGATGTCATCTTCTATGTGAAGGTTTTCAAGACCCACAGTCATTAAGATGGACCTTTCTGAGCAGGACTGCCCTGCTGTCCAGGAACAGATGTGTGGTAAGGTGGACCACAACTATAATTTCCATGCTGGATTCATAAACATGCACCAATGATCAAGAAGCGTATTCTGCCTGTGTTCTTACTAGAATGAGTACTGCCACAGGCAGTCTGCTAAGGGGCAGGAGAACCGAAGTTAGTCAGGATAATAATATTGGATTTCGTCACTACCTTGCGAACTCATTCCAATTCTTTCTGCTGACAAGTAGCATCTCTGTTAAGAGAGAGGCCAGACTAGCAGTTAACATGGAACAGAATTAAGTAACCAAGTAGAGACCTGAGATCCTGCGGCTGGATTTGGAAGCAGAAAGTGATACGGGTATGGCTTCATCCGTACCCTGGAGGAAGTCCTTAAATGAGCTCACATTTAGGGGAAAGAAGCAGATTATAGTATCCACATCCAAGGACTCCCTCTCTTCCATGTCAGAGGCAGCTTAGGGTCTGAATTAGAAACTGCCTCCCTCTGATGTGCTTCTTATATGGCAGAATGGGCCACCAGCAGGACTGTGGCAGCAATTTAGCCTTTCATTCCTGGGGCTTCAAGGCCCCAGTGTGGGTGAGATAGAACCCAACGATTGGGTGTTAGGAGATGGTCTCCTGCTTGCTTCATTTAAGGAAAACAGGAAAATCTAATGACTGCTTATCCCCAGGCACATTGTCCTCCTCATGGCCCAGAGCTGGGCACCTCTTGTGGAAATTACTTGCATTTACTCCAGTGTGCCTCCAAATCGTCTCCTTCTCCTCATGAGCCATGAGGTTGGGAAACACTGCCCTAGCCAAGACTCTTGCAGGGAGGGAGGACTAAGTGTGAATATGGACATGTCTCTGCCTGGGAAACTTCGCATTAACTACTCCCAAGATTTATTAGAAGGGGCAGAGGGATCTAGTCAAGTTCACTTGGCAGCACCCTGCAGGTATGAGAGAGTAATGGACCAGTTAGACCAGTGATTCCTAAAATGTGATGTGATAAGAGTCTCCTGGCAGGCACATTAAAACAGTTTCCTGGGCCCTTTCCCCAGAGATGGTAATTCAGTAGGTTGGAGTGGGGCTCACGGATTTGCGTTTTTGAAGAGCTCCCAACTGACACAATGCTGCTAACCTGAGGACCTTACTTTGAAATTACTGTAGAAAAAGATGGAAAAAAAGCAAAGGAGGAAGGAAGGACACAGTGAACCACTGGAGTCCCTAAGGTGTTCATTGGTATATGGGATAGCCTTTTTTGGGGAGGGGGGAGGGAACTATAAAAATTCCCAGCTTTTACTCTCCCCTGCCACCTAAAAATTGTTTGGTTTTGTGGACTGTGCTTCTTGCTTTCCACTACACAAGGAGGGAACTGGTTCCCTGGAGTTTAGAGGAGCAGAAAATGAGACTAGGGGATGAAGAGAGACCTGGAGAGATGAGAGGAAAGGGGCAGGGAGGAAGCACAGGAGGCTCAGGGCCTAGTGATAGACGAGTTTTCCATGCAGTTTAGGTGAGTGGTGTGAGAGTGGCTGTGGGCCTTGAGGGAAGTGAAT
Organism: Equus quagga; assembly: GCF_021613505.1. Lineage (NCBI taxonomy): Eukaryota > Metazoa > Chordata > Mammalia > Perissodactyla > Equidae > Equus > Equus quagga. Next base: position 169,887,406 of record NC_060267.1, on the reverse strand, counting down.
GGGAGAGGAAAGAGAATTTCTTTGAGCGCCATGGCCCTCAGGGTGCCAGGGTATGAACTGAGGCAGCAAAAATGTGTTTTAGAAATGCAAGACAGAACTCGTTATTTTGAGATTACTTTTTGATTGCTGGATGGCACGTCTTAGGGTGTGACACTGCTCTGAGACTCTGGTCTCTGGCTTCACTCGGGTTACCGTGGAGTGACAGTTCTGATGCATCGTGTGTGGGAGATGGTCCCTCATCCTCATTAGGACCCTTCTGTTACTCACTGGGCCAACTGTTGCGATGGTTCCCTACTGATAACCCTGCCTCGAGGCCTACCGGTCTCCAATCCCTCCACACACTGATTGGCCTAAACCAGAACTCTGATTACAATAGCTACCCGCTGTGGCATGTGCCACAGCCATTGGGTTAGAACCACAGGCTCCCTAGTGTGAGAACAGGCTCTCATTTTCCCTCCAAGCCTCTTTTAATGGAAGGATTGTTACAGGTTCCACTGATTACTGATTTTAACCAAAACACCTTCCAAGGCATTCAAGGCTTCAAATTCCTTGTTCCAACCTCTGCTTCTAGTGTTCTTTCCAGCCACAGGTACCTTACACTCCACCCCTCTGTTCCTTGGACCTTTACTTACAGTTCCCCACCTCTATGCCTTTGCGCATGCTGTTCCTGCCACCTGGAATGCTCTCCTTACTATCTCTGCATAATAAGATCAACCCATTCTTTAAGGCCTAGCTCAAATGGCTCCCCTTATAGGAAACTTCTCTGATCTTCTCTACTTATTCCTCCCACCATGGAACTTTATTTGTACTTTCCTATACTTCAAACTCTGCTTACACTGTAGTTGTCTCTGTTCTAGTCTTATCTACCCACCTAAACCTCTGCTGTCTAATATGGTGGCCACTAGCCACATGTGACTATTTAAATTAAGTAAAATGAAATAAAATTTAAAATTCAATTCCTCAGTTACACTAGCCACATTTCAAGTGCTCAATAGACCATGTAGCTAGTGGTTACTGCATTGGACAGCACAGATAGGGAACATTTCCACCATTTCAGAAAGTTCTATTGGACAATGCTGGAACCATATATCATTCACTCCCTCTTATGTTTATTGAATAAAAGTTAGTCACATTGAGTCAATCAGAGTTTTATTGGTTGTTTTGTCTTAATTTCTGACCCAGTACTGGAGCTTTATATTGTCAGCTTTTAAAAAGGCATGTAGTACAACCTGTTCTTTGCTCTCTTTTTTTGAGGATGGGCTGTGTTCTATTGAGGTGAAGCCCCGTCTCCTCTTTCTATGGGTTGCCTTCACTACAAGGCCTTTCTGAGAGTTGTTTGGTGTGTCATCTTCCACTTAATTGTGTCCCAGGTCACTCCCCATGGCCTAACCCTTGAACAGTATTCCTTAGTAATGAGGCCTCTGCCTTGGAGGAAAGAAGAGAGACCTGTAACCCTCAGGGTTACACTGCCAGCCAGGAGAGGCTGCTGGTCTTTCTAGACAGACCCTCACACCTGCAGAGGGCAAAAGACAGGGACACAAGGACACCCCTGACAATTAGCAATGGCGTTTTGAGTGATCCTTTCTCATTAACCTCTTGCAAAATCAATTGTCTGTGGAAGAGGCTTCCGGGAAGAAAACACAAGGCCAGAGTGACCATGAGAGGGCAGCAATGCACCTTAAACAGTCTTTACCTTCAAAAACCTCGGGGAGGTTTCTCTGCTTTACAAGGCAGGACAGAAAGGATACATATTGGATTGGAAAGGAATAGAAAAAAAGACAAAAAAAATCATCACATTGTGATGTCTAACTGAAAGGCCTGCTTACCATATATTTATGCATCCAGGACCGCCTTAAATATAGGAATCACAAGAACATTAGACATAATAGGCAGACAAGGGATTAGATCGAAAATACTTCAAATAAGGGTGTGAATAGGTCATAGACTTTAAAACAGAATAAACCTCACTTCGAAGCAAGGTAGCTATGGAAACATTACCAAAATCATTCTGTTACTTCATGGCTGCAGTGGTTTCTGCAGCCAGGAAATGCTGTCAAGGGAGAGCAGAATATTATTTTCTTATAAATAATACAACACAGGATCCTATATGGAAAGTTGCAAGAAATTAGATTTCAGAGGTAGAGATGTTTCAACAAAAATACCCAATAGCTTTAATTTGGCTTCTGATAACTTCGCTCTGGGCTTGCGGTTGTTCAGTTTTTCTCTATTTCTGTTTTCTGTTGCAAAAAGGGAACTGATAAGAGATTTATTTCCGTGTCTCTGGATGATTCTATACACACATATGCTTGCACATTTAGCATGGCTGATAGAAGTCACCTGTTCACCCCTGGGATGACCCATGAGAGGGCAGGTGACCAGTACTTAGCATTTAGACAACGGGTTTACTTTCTTGTAGGGGATAGGCCTGGAGCTACGCTGCCTAAGGCCACAGGGTTCTGCCATTGACTCTTGGAGACACTAGACCAACAACCCATGCCCTTGAGCTCCCAAGCAAATTCCAATGAGCACATAAAGGCTATTATACGTGGCTGTTCTCTCACCATACTGATCCTGTAGCAGGAGGTGTGGGTAAACAAAGTAGGTTGACGTAAGAGGGGTAGGTGTTTGGTAAACAGTGTAAATGTGGTACCCACCCAGGAGGTATGGTAAATGTCATGCTGGTGGTGCTCAAGACTAAGAGTGGACTTTTGATGCTATTTTGAGGTCGTTCAGTCAGGGGCCCAACATGCCCCCATCCTGGCTTGACAAGCACCCCTTCTACTGACAGAGTTTCAAGGGAGGTGTATATGCAAGGAACAATAATAAATTGGGAATCAAATGCCCAATATGACAATGCAGCATGCTCTGGTAAGAGACTGAGTTATCCACGTGCCTAAGATCTCTAGACTCAGACATCGGATCTCCTAGCTCCCCCTGAACCTAAATATTGGGATATTACCTCTACCAGGCTGGCCACATGGAGAAAGGGAGTCAGAGAGGTGGGGGTGGGTAGCAATATACAAAGCAGGCCATGGCTTAACTGCCTGTGTGGAGAAAGAAGAAAGGAAAAGAGCAGCATAGCCCTGCCTAGTATTTAAAAAGAAAGAAAGTGACTCATTCAATATCCTGAGGGTGGGGGTGGGGTAGGGATTTTGTTTGGTCAAACTTGTCCTAGGGAAAGAGATCTTAGGTTCCTCCTTGTCCAGAGGAGTGGATCTAACACTTTGTTGAGGGTTGGAATCGCTTGGAGGGCTTATTCAAACACCTGTTCCTGGCTCCACCCGAGTTTTTGATTCAGCAGGTCTGGAGGGGGCCAAAGAATTTGCTAACAGATTCCTGGGGATGCTGATGCTGCTGGTTCAAGGACCACGCTTTGAGAACCACAGCTCTAGAACATTGTAAGTGGTTTAGGTAAAGTATCAACAATGTAGGTGTGATACAGATTTAAATTCTATCCCTGAAACGGAAACCAACAAAGGGCTTATTACCTTTTTTGTTTTTTTGAGAAAGATAGCCCTGCGCTAACATCCATGACCATCTTCCTCTATTTTATACGTGGGACGCCTGCCACAGCATGGCTTCGTAAGCGGTGCATAGGTCTCACCCCAAGATCTGAAACAGTGAATCCCGGGCCGCCGAAGTGGAGCACATGAAATTAACTGCTGTGCCACAGGGCTGGTCACTCATTACTTCTTAAAAACATTTATAATTCACACATCATACATTTCCCCCATTGAAAGTATATAATTCAATGACTTTTAGTGTGTTCACAGAGTTGTACAACTCTGTTGGATAACTTTCACTGTCCCGAAAGGAACCCCAAACCTGTTAGCAATCTCTCCCCATTCCTCCCAACTCCTCAAGCTGTAGGCAACCACTAATACTTTCTATTTCTATAGATTTGCCTATTCCGGACATTTCATGTAAATGGAACCTTTTGTGACTGGCTTCTTTTACTTGGCATAGTGTTTTCAAAGTTCATCCATGTTGCAGCATGTATCAGTATTTCATTCCTTTAATATTGCCTAATAGTATTTCACTGTATGTGTATATACACCACATTTTATTTAGCCATTCGTGAGTTGATGGACATTTGGGTTGTTTCCACTTTCTGGCTATTATAAATAATGCTGCCACGAACACTCATGTACAGCTTTTTGTGTGGGTATATGATTTCATCTTTCTTGGGTGTATACCCAGGAATGGATTTGTTGGGTTGTATGATAACTCTCTATATTAGCATTTTGAGGAATTTCCAACTTGGTTTTCAAAGTGGCTAAAATTTTATATTCCCGTCAGCAGTGAGGGTCTGGTTTCTCCACGTGCCTGCCAACCCTTTTCTTTTGATTATGGCCACACTAGTGGGCCTCCACTGCTGCCTCATGTTGGTTTTTATTTCCCTCATGGCTACTGATGTTGAACATCTCTTCATCTGCTTATTGGCCATTTGTATGTTTTCTGTGGAAAAATGTCTCTTCTGATTCTTTGACCTTTTTTAAATTGGGTTATTAGTGTTTTTATTGTTGAATTGTAATTGTTCTTTACGTTCTAGATATCAGAGATTTGACCTGAAAACATTTCTCTCATTATGTTTAGGTTGTCTTTTCACTTTCTTGATGGTATCCTTTGAATAAGAAAGGATTTTTGATTTTGATGAAGTCCAATTTATACATTTTTTCTTTTATCACTTACACTTTTGGCACCGTATCTAAGAAATCATTGCCTAATCCAATGTCATGAAGATTTACTTCTGTGTTTTGTTCTAAGAGTTTTATAGTTTTAGATCTTACATTTATGTCTGTGATCAATTTGGTGTTAATATTTGTGTATAGTGTAAGGAAAGGGTCCAACTTCATTCTTTTGCATATGGATATAATGAGTTGTCACTCATTACTTTTCAAAAATGGAAAATAAAAAAAAACTAGAGCAACAAAAGAGCCTCATTTCTTTGTGGGAACTTTTTTGAATATTGATGTGGTTTGAACAGTATTTCTGTGGTTTTGCTCATACTTGATCAAATACATTCATTCATCCAATAAATACACACAGAGCATCTACTTTGTGCCAAACATGCCTAAGTTGCAATGATACAGCAATAAATAAAGCAAGGTCCTTGCCTACATGTAGTCTACATGCTAGTGAGCAAGATGGGTAGAGGCAAATAAGTGAATCAATATATAATATACTGCAGTCATAATAAGTATTATAAAGAAAAAGCAGAGTAAGAGGGTAGAAGTGATGTACGAGCTCGGGAGAGAATGCTATTTTATATTGTGTAGGAAAGTCAGGGGATGGTTCTCTAAAGTGGCCACATATGTATGGTGACCTGAATTAAGCAAGGAGGCAAGCCATGTAAACATCTGGAAGAAGAGTGTTCCATGCAGAGGGTGCAAATGTCATGGGGCAAGAGTGTGCTTGGATTCTTCTAGGAAAAGTAAGCAAGGCAATGAGTGTGGTGCGCGAGGGGAAGATGGGTGGGAAGTGATGCTGGAGAGGTGGGCAGGGACCCATGGGAAAACTAGAATTCCCAAGCATTTTCTGATTTTTTGCCTGGCAAAGCACTTTGGCTTACAATATTTGCATTGGCCTTGAACAAAAGTCAATACTATTCTTTCTTCCTCTCTGAATATAGTACCTGCCTCAAAACTTTTAGTAGACAAATTAAGAATAAAGAATACAACAGGTTATGAATGTAATTCCAAGGCATAGAATTCCTTGAAACAAACACCAAGATAATTCAAAATAAAAAAGTAATTCAAGGGAAGAAACTTCCGAGTCCTTCTTTGTTTTCTTTTGCAATTTCCATTAACCAAACCTTCTCCCTTCTTTGTTTAAGGTCCCAGGTCTGCTGGCTGCCCACCAAAATCTTCTGTCCCTTTCAGCTTGGTAATAGGAAGCAGCTGCCCAGTCAGAGACTATATACGCCCATATTCTCTTGCAGCCCTTGGGGCCATGGACTAGTTCTCACCAATGGAATATGAGTGGAAGTGATATGTACCTCTTCTAAGCTGTGGCCTTTAACAGGCTGGTGGACCTTCTCTAGATCTTTCCCTTTTCTCCATTTAGATTCAGATGTTGCAGAGGATCATGGGGCTGTAGGGGGTTGTGTAGCCAAAATTTGGAAGGAGCTTGGATCCCCATATCAGTATGTGGAGAAGAGCTTCCTGCTGATCCAGAAATGCTTGCCGTGGCTTATGTGGGCAAATTTACGCTTCTTTGGTAGTTTGAGCTATTACATTTGTGGATGTGTTTGTGATTGTTTTCAGCAATTTAGCCTACTGTAACTAATATAAACTCAACTTGGACAGAAAGACAGAAAAATAGACTACTTGGAAAGCTAGACTGAAGGGAACTAGGATTGAGAACAATGCCATACTGGGATATGAGAAAGAGGCACCTGGACTGAGGAGGTTTGGGATTGAGTAGCTCCTCCTCTCTGATGATATGCATTGTTATTTCATGGGTAAAGGGCTTCCCATTTTTGCTGTGCCTTTGGCAGTGGAGGTGAAGGGGTTGGGTGTGGGTGGTAGTAGGAATGTGGCAGTGGTAATGGGGAAGATGATGAGCCTTTCAATGTGTCTTCAGGGGCACCTGGAAAAGTGGGCAGAGGTGGCACCTGATGGAGGGAGGGTCACTGTGCCCCAAGTATGTCTATCATCGCTATTCTGCTAATCAGTTGAGGACCCCTCCATAGACTATAAACAGAAGCTTATTGGTTCACTAGCACACTGCTTTTTTTCAAACTAAAAGAATAAAGATTTTTATTATGCACTGTAAGTACCATTCAATAATCTTCAAATTCACCTCATCAAAATCTAGCCACAATCAACCAAACTTAGTAGTTCATTCCTGCGCAATTCATGAGTTAGGGCAAAACTCCCGTCAACTTAGATTAAGAAATTAAGACACCAACTTAGCTCTTGAGGGCAGGGAATGAGGAGCTACACCTCATTTCTGATCACTGGTGAGCACACCAACTGTTAACAGAAAGAGAGGTCATTTATATGAGACAGAGAGAATTCTTGGCTGATGGCACCAGCCACAAAGGTCACATGGTCACCAGTGAATCTGGGCCCCAACTTTGCTGAAAAAATAAATGAAGGCACATTAACTTTGGGCAAGTCAAATAAGTAAGAGGTGAGGTGAATTTTGGTGAGTCTAGTAAATGGTGCCACCCAAATTTTGTCAAGTGTTTGGTAATATAAAGATGAGAAATCTGCCTGTAACCTCACCTGTGTTTGTACTTGTGTTTTCAATTCTTTTTTGTTTCTTTTTCCCTAGGGTTTTTTTTTAAGGCAAAAATGTGAAATATTTTTCAATTTTGTCTCATCTGGTCCAAGAGAAAAAAGACAAAGACAGTTATTAAATCTAAGCCAAGATAGTTAGGAAGAGCAAACTGCCGCTAGAAGCAGTTATGATGGTGGCAGTGATCATCTCTCTTGGAGGAATGAGGGGCTGGGATAAATGAAGACATGGGTCTTCCCTGGAAGAGAGTTAAGGATGGAGCTGGTTAGTCCCTTTTCCCTCCTGGAGTTTTCCCTCATAAGCTTTCCTATGTGTGTGTGTGTGTGTGTGTTTGCGTGTGTGTGTGTGGTTGTTGTCGTTCACTTTTTACTCGCAAATAATTTTAAACTTGTTGTAAAGTTGCAAGAATATGAATAGAACATAGAACACCTATATACTCTTTCCCCATATTCACTATTGTTAACATTTTCCTGGATTTGCTTTATCATTTGCACATGTTCATGCACTCTCTATCTAACACATCTATACATATTTTTTTCTAAACAATTTGAATGAAGTCATTGTCCTTGACCTCTAAATCCCTCAGTGTGTATTTCCTGAGACTAAGGATAGCCCTCTTAACCACAATACAGTTATCAATTTCACTAAATTTAACATTGATACAATACTTTGATCTAACCCACCTACTATATTTCAATTTTTTCAGTTGACTCAGTAATGTCTTTTATAGCATTTTCCCCCTCCCAGTAATGGATCCAGTTTAGGATCAGGCATTGCATTTAGTTTTAAGTATTTTTAGTCTCCTTTAATCTGGAACATTTCCATAGCTTTTCTTTGTCTTTGAAGACGTTGGCATTTTTGAAGAATTCAGTTTTTTTTTTTTAATAGAATGTTCTTCATTTTGGGTTCGTCTGATGTTTCTTGACATTCAGGTTGTACATTCCAGGCATAACCTTCAGATGGCACCACATCTGGAGGCACACAAAGTCCATCTGCCTCTCATTGGTGATGCTAATTTTGTTTACCCACCTTTAAGGAGACCCTTTAAGATCATGCAGATATTCTGCTCCTCATCAACATTTCCTTCCAGATTTAGCAGTCGTTGATGATTCTTGCTTGGACCAGTCTTTGCTCTGGTGGTTGCACGATGATGATTTCCCAACTCCAGCCCTCCCCATGTTTGCCACTCAGCATTTGGCATTCCCTGTGATTTTGATTCTGTTATAAGAGCAACTTTCCTTATAGAACTTAGAAAGAACTGATTCCCATGGTGTACAAATTTGAATTCTATTTTTGTACATGTTTTACCCTTATATCTGACAACCTACTAAAATAAGATATTGTAGAAAAACTTATCTCAATCTCGGTTTAAAAATATTGTGTTCTGCTTTAGTTTAGGTAAAATGAGGGTTGTGAGTGAGTTGGAGGTCTTTAGCTCTTATTAAACAAGCAAACAAGTAAGAAAACAAGCAGTTGACTATTGTGGACGGAAGAGCTGGTTGAAGAAGGTGTTCTCCTTCGTGTCAGATCACCTCTTCTTACTAGATAAGGACAAAAGCCACTGTGTGTGTGTGTGTGTGTGTGTGTGTTTGTGTTCCACATCATGGATATCATGTGGTTTGACTCTAATCACTTTCTCTTCTTGGCTGTAGGCAAATGATGTGGAGTAGAGGGTCAGTCTCTCATGCGGAAGAGCAGAATGATTAGACAGCGAGACTGTTCGTTAGCATGCTAAGACTGCAGCAGGGCACCTTCTCACTGATAAGCTGTGTGAAGGCAGCTAAAATTGTGAAAAGCTGGAGAGAAACCATGTGGAATATTTGTTAGTGCCAAAATCTCTAATGCTCTGAAGAAAAAAAAGCCGAGTACCAATCCCAACAGGATTTAAACTCTAAGGAAAGATACGGAGTGAATTCTAGTTTAAACTTTGAGCAAGTGCCAAGATGAGGTTATCAGTGAATGATTACTGTTAAAGGTAGTAACAAGGTACATATATTTCTTTAAATCTTGCTCTAAATGCTGTAATCAATTTTTATCTGTAATAATTTGAGATGAATTGCCATGCTTTGTTAACTTAATAAAGTATTCTATTTCTGTGGAAAAAGTACAGAGGCATGGAAAAGCATGTTAACTTCTTTCTCCTGTGGGAAGACTTTTGTTCCAATCTATCGTCACAGTCCAAGGCCAGGTCTGCCCCAGAAGCAGCCAGCTCAAATTGTGGTCATGGTTGTAAGGGAGAAGAGTCCATATGTGCAAACTCTAAAACTCATATCTACAAAAGAAGGTAGCAAACAAGTTCCTTGGAGGAATGAGAGACAAGGAGAGGGGCCATCAAGGTGCCAGGAGCTCACAGGGCCAGGAACCCTGCCCTGCACACCTGATAGATATATAGGGCTCTGAAGTCAGGGAGGCAACTTTTGGCATAGACATCCATTGAAAAGTTAATGAGGCCTTGAATACACCAGCCTCTTTTTCTAGATGCCTCTTATCCACACCACAGGGCCTATCTCTGCCATTTTCCAAACCCCTTCTGCCATGTTCCTGCTCTTGCTGATGCCACACAGTCTAAACTACTAAGGCCTGGGGCCATCTTAAGAGAATATCTTCCCCTAAGTGTTAGAAAAAGGTAACGGGATTTCCAGAAGATATGCCTTGGAAACTGTTGATATATATTGCAAAGAGTGGAGGCACAAGTCCTTCCTAACTAAAAAGAAAGATGTTTGGAGGACAGGTGGGGGGGGATGAAATTATAAGGTGAAAGCTCCAGCAATGATAGTATTGGGTTTGGGTCACAGCCCGCCGTTTCCAAGCTGCGTGATCTTGGGTATTAGTTTTCTAGACTCTCCAAACATCAGTTATGTCATTTTCTTCTTAGAGTTAAAAGTACTTACCTCTTGGTGTTGTGAGGAGTAAATTTAATAATTTATATTTAATAATTTATTTATCTCTTGGTACAAAGCTTGAAACAGAGCAAGCAATAAATAAGTGGTAGCCAGTGTTAGTAGCTATTATTGCCATGCCTGAATTACAGTGCTTGATATTGAAATCCCTGTGCAATCTGCCTCCAGCCTGCCTGCTCATCTTGTTTTCTACCATTCATTTGTTCTTTCATTCCTGCTGTATATGTTCATCGTGAACATGCACCAGGCTCTAGCCAGGCCTGTGCTCATTTCTTCTCCTTATTCTCACCTTTGTTCTTACTATGGCTTCTGTATGAAATGCCCCTTCTCATGCTTTCATCTCATCCCCTGAGGCTTAACATAAGTCCCATTTCCTAAAGTCCTTTAAAGCTATTTCTGTTCACTATGGGCTCTGCTTTTCTCTGAATCACTATTATAATTACTGTTTGTGTCACAGAGTTTAGTGCTGGATTATATAGAGAAGAACTTTCTGTAATGATGGAAATGTTCTATAGCTGCATTGTCCAATATGGTAGCTACTAACCGTATATGGTTATTGAGCATTTTAAATGTGGCTAGTGTGACAAGAAGTTAATTTTTAATTTTATTTAATTTTAATTAAACTCTACATTTGATTGGCCACCTTGGCCCAATGTGTTAAACATCTACTCTGACAAAAGCTCCTGTGAGAGGTAATACTAGTTTGTTCCCACTGGCCTCCCGGGGCCAAAACTGTCTTCTCTTCCTATGGAGTCCTATAGAGAAATCATGGCATGGAATTAGGGGAAGAGGAAAGACATGAGATAGAGGGGCTGTGCTGAATCACATGGGGTCGGTGTGAGTCAGACTGAAGCTGTGGTGAGTGGGAGCCAGTACCATGCCTCTCATCTGTTTATGAGTACTCCTGTAGAATTGGCTGCACTCTTCAACAGGATTTACAGGAGCCCTGCCCTGGTGATCTGGCAGGCCTTGTGGCTTCCATGTGAGTGAGGTCTCTTGCGGGGGTCCCTGAGTCATTGTGGCTGACCTGTGGACCTGACCCTTACAGAGATCCCTGGAGTCAGTGCTGTGGCATTCCACCTGGTCTGGCCCAGGCCTCTGCTTGACCTTCCTTCCTGACCTGACTCTTCTTGGAGAATCCCCACCCCATCGCTGAGCTCTGGCTCCTGATTTCAGACTCTTCAGAGCTGCCTCAGACTCCTCCCTCTCTATCTTGTCTATTCTTCTGTGTTTCCGAGAAGACCCCTTTGAGAAGCTGATGAATGCTATGGACACTCTTCTTAGAAAAATGCACATGGCCACATTGATATGCAATTTTGCATACTATTTCAGCAGAGTTACAGATCTCTTGAAGCCCAGGCCTAGACCTGAGACCCTTGGTTAAGAACACTTTCTTTAATCTGACCTTAGAAGTTCCGCAAGCTATTCTTTCCTCTCTCAGCAACAGCTCAGCTCTAACTAATTCTGTAATCATTGGGTAATGTTTTGATGACTAGTTCAGGGCTCCAGTTACCTTAATAACAGGAACAGCCACTCTAAATAGCTATGAGGAGTATTTCAGTCCCTATAAATATCTATCCCTGTTGGTAGGTTAACAGATTGGCATTATGGCTTATAAAGCCTTTCCCCCCTTTGAAAAAGAGTTTTTAGAGCCTGGTTATATCTGGGTGAAAAAATAAAATTCATAAAACAGTGGTGCTGAGCTCTAGACTCTGGACTGTGAGTGCCCTCCCCAGCCCCACCCTCACCATCTCCAGTTAATTAGAGGTTTCCAGCCTTGGAGCTGTCATGTAGTGTCATTTATATCCTCAACTGAACTTTGAATTTGCACTTCTCTAGCTCAGCTGAGCTTTATTCTGATCTGATCTGATCCTCTGTCTTATAGACCACAAAAGGTTAGAGTGAGAGGATACGTTGAGACCGTTTCTTGCAGTGGCCCAGGGAGGGAGGCAGTTGATCCAAACTCCCACAGCTGGTGGGCAACAAGGCAGGGCTAGAAGCCACATGATTTCTGTTCCAGTTCAGTCTCTCAATTTCTCTCTGCTGTATGGGTGATTTGTCCTTCTGTTTTAGATAAAACGACTTAGGAAGGAGAGCCTGTGTCATACGTGTAGGGAGACCTCATTGCATGCGTGGGATATATTCTTGCAAATTTGATAATAAAGTGAATTTCAGTAAATTTTATATTTTATCATGTCTTTCAAAGATTAGAGATATATTCCTTCTGTAAAGACTTTCAGCCTTGAGTATACACTTGGGTATAATAGAAATAACCGCGTGCTTAGAGGGAAAAGAATTTTCTGATGAAATATTAAAATAATGTTCAGAATAAACCAACAAATATTAAGGTGTGAGACAACAATCTTTTTGTCTAGAGGAAGATATAGCCTGTCTATTTCTTTAAATCTAATATGTGTTTTTCTCTATCCACAAGTAAATACTCCTTTTGAAAAGCTCAAAATTTTATTTCTTCTTTCTGAAGGTTTTATCTTGCATGATCACTATTAATTGTTTGTTTAACAGCCTGGATTAGCTGGCTGCAAGGTTTGCTTAGTATCTTGTGTAAATTCTTTATCATTAAAAGTCAGTTTTCCTGATGGCATTATTAAGATTTATTACTTCTGTAAGTATGACTTTTTCTTTTGTGGGGTTTCTGTAAGTGGAATAGACAAAGAAAGAAGCAGTTACTTTGGTTTTTACTAGCCATAGGATATTCTAGTTTATAATTTAATTTAAAAAACTAAAAGGTTATATGAGATAACATGAAGTTTCAGATTCTTTAGAAAGAAAATCTGATGTCAGTTTTTCTTTCTTCAGCTATTGGCCGTGGTCATTTTTCCTCTGGCCAATGTGATCACAGTAACTGCCTTTGCGTAGTCCCACGGCCAGTACATTTTGTGCTATAGATGATTTCAGGAGGAAAGAAGAACTTGCACAAATGAGCTGCAGAGAGAGTCCTCAAACTTTATATTAATTAATCATTTCAGCCTGCTCCCCTACTAAACTTTTAACTAGAGCAGCTAATAGGAAGCAAACGGATGGGTTTGAATTTCATCTCCTTTTGTTTTCCCTGCTCATTCTCTGGAAAAGGGGCTAATGAGCAGTGAAATGGCCAGGCGTGAGCCGCCAGAGGAGAGGAGGGCCTGCCTGTGGAGACTGCTGGCTGTGTAATCAGCTCCTGAATTATCACAAGGTGCCTCACGGCTTTATGAAGGTGTCTGTAATACCAGGATCCAAAGCTGAGAGGAGTAAGGAGAAGAAAAGATGGTGCTCCCATTGGCATGATGTCCACTTTGTCCATTGGATTGGAGCTGTACCCCCAAGGAAGCCTCTTTAGAGAAAAAATAATAGAAGGCAAATGTTGACTTGCAAAGGGTAACAAACCTGTTAGTGTTTACAGTACAGATGCTGACACTGTTTAACCTAATAGCAAGCTGTTGCTTAAGCATCTTTCAGAGAGTAATTAAAAGGCTCCAAGATGCAGCGAAACCAATTATATTAAAATTTTATTTGTAGGGAGTGCTTAAGACTTAAGGTAAAAAAAATCAGAATTCATAACCCAACGGGAGATGTCTTTCTGCCATAGGCAACAGGGATGGTGCTGAGATCTCAATTAAAGACCAGGGCTTGGTTACAAAGGCGGGGACCTAAAATCAGCTTTCCTCTGACCCAACCCAGAGCTTCTTTGATGAGGGAAGGAAAAAGTTCACTATTGCAACAATATTAAGTAGAAATTAGAAGAAAGAACTGGTTATTCCTTTGGGGAAAAAAGACCAAAGAAAGGGTGACGGCCTGCCTGAAGAAGTTTCAGCAGCAGCAAGGCTAGAAAGATCAATGTTGAGAGGGCTCTGAGGAGATGCATTTTCCTGGAGAGCTGCATTCTTTAGGCATAAGGAATGGGTCATGTTTGCTGTTTGCTTGTTTGCTCTTTGCCAAAAAATCCACCAGGTCAGTCTGAGTGTCCCAGCTGAATTCCACAAAAGACGTATCAAGAGATCCAGCTGCTCCTTCTGAGACTGTCACTGACTGGCTGTGTGACCTCAGAGAAGTCACCTTCCTGCTCTGAGCTTCAGTTTCTTAGGATCTGTGGAGAGAAAGGAACACTTACAGCTCTAAAAAGGGTCAATCCTGCTGTGGTAATACTTTGGATTCAGAAAATACCTCCTCTTCTCACACTCAAACTTGGAAAATGCTGTCAGTCCTTAAATCCTCTCTGTAACTCACAGGGATTAGTTTCCTCTTATTGCAGCTGGAGTTATGAAGAGTCAGTGAAGCTAAGTGGCAGGCACAAGGTGACCTTTCACCTTCCAGAGGACGGTGGAGGACTGCACTCCTGACTTCAGCCTGGGGCTTGAGCCATTCAGGTCAGAATTGTATGGAAAATGAAAAAGAGTCTGACGGAATTTGATGCTTGGTGTTTTCCTTAATTAGCTACAACAAATCCGCTCACTCATATGGGTCTTTCCATTTTCTCACCAAGCCTCTCTGCCGGTTTGTTCTTTGACCAGAGTTCATCAACGGTAGCTGTAGCCAGATATAGCAGGATGGGAGTGCTGTCATCTTTTTCTGTTGTCTGTTGCTACATCTGTGAGGTGGGGGATGTGTTGTGAGGGCCCCGCATATGTGGGTGCAACTCATGCATCATAAATTTCCTTCCAAGGAGGATCTCTTGGCACCCATTCTCCACATTCCCAGCCAGGGCTGTCTCCAACGTCTGTGTGAGGAGATGAACTGGCTGAAAAATTGGGGCCCTTTGCAAGGATGTATCTCTGGCTGGCAGCTCTCATCTATGCTTCTTGGCCCCACCAGCGGTGAGCAGCCACAAGTCAGCATTCTCTGTTCCAGCTCCCTGCCACAGTCCTCAGAGATGGCTCTGGGAGTTCCTGGGGGCATCTCAAGTATGTTCAGCACATTGGCATTTGATGCTTTCACCGGTTTCTCTCTCCAGCTCTGACTCATGGGATGCTGACTCTTGTCACTTGGTGTAAGTCCCCAAGTCTGGAATTGAGGATGATTGAATGTGTCACTTCTGATTGTGGCCCATTATTCTTGAACCAATCTTCTGTACCTTGTTTTTCTCTTTTCTCAAGATAGGACTTACTCTAGTGGGTCCTCGGTTCTTCACATAAATAGACCCTTCATGTTTGAATCTTCAGGCTCAAGCTGCAGTCCTCACCTCCACGGATTCTAGACATGGAGTCAAAGCTGGTCTACAACCTCCTGATATGGGGGTCCATGATGCCCAAAAGCAGAAGGGAGAACTCTGAACTCATTGCTCCCCACAGTGCGAGATCTCCCATTATGGGACAGTAGGGGAGGAGGGTATTTGGTCCCCTGTTCTGTGGCTTTGCGGCCCCCTCATAATACAACCCAGGCTCCCTTTGACGAAAGTGAAAAGTGGAGAACTTGCCTTTTTTATGAGGCTCTCATCTTTCTCTACCTCTGCAACCCTCCAACGCCTGTTACTGGAGGGGTAGTGTCCTAAAGCTCCACCCGCCTGCTAGGACTCTCCATGGTGCTCCCTGACCTGGGGTGACCACCATCCAGGGTCCCGTGCTGTGAGCTCTCCTCTTCCTTTGCTCCCCATTAAAGCTTTCCTGTCCAGGATGCCTTTCCATCAAGAGTTGATCTTTTCTGGAAAATGATAAACCACTTTAAGCTGAGATGTTGGATAATGATAATGACTTTGTCCTACCTCTTCAGCTGGCTATTCCTCATGGAATCTGATCAGAGCTGAGAGGTGATAACCACCTTTTGGCTTTCGAGACTGAAGACCAAGAACCTTCCGTGAACATAAAAATGACAGTTCATCTGGGAGTGGGTGGGTGCCCCGCCTGTCAAGAAAATCCACACACGTGGTCCTTCACTTACCTTTTTAGCATCCTCCGGGATCCTTATAACCAAAACTTATGGTTGGATGACTATTTAGACCCAGAGCGTGCTGCCTCTCTAAAAAGGCACTTTTGCCTGATAAATCCATCATTGTCTTTCTGCTAGAGTAAGGTAGGCTGACAGAGAAGATCAAGTCTAAGGTTTCACTCAGTAGGCAACAGAGGAGTTGAAGCTGGATATAATAGAATTAAAATAGTGACCTATGGAAGCCATGGAGGAAAGAGAAGTGGGTGAGGATACAAGCAGTCAGAAGAGGGCACTGGAAATATTTGACCCCAGTTATTTTAGGGAGATCTGGGTTATGGGCATAGAGAAGTTTAAGGAGAAATAAGGCAAGCGGTGTAGGGAAATGTACCTAGTGGGTTGGAATGAATGTTCTCCTTGAAGAAGCCAAGGTTAAGGTCATTGTTAGAAATAAGCACAAGGGCAATGGTATTTCTCTGGAAGCACTAAATGCTCACACCCACAGCAGTCCTTGTTGAGCAAGTGGGAGAAAGAATGACTGCAAGAATGAATGAATACTGCCAGTGTACTCTCTGAGCTTACAAAGACTTGGGTGAGTCAGAGTTGCTAATATAAATAGTTACAGTGGTAACAATATGTCCCAGTGACAGTCCTATTTTAAAAATTAACTTTAAAATCTATTTTAAAATGTTGCTCTAAATCTTATGCACATTCTCTTTTGCACTCCTTTGAGGACTCAAGTCTGTTATTTACAGTGTTTATTACTTTTAAGCATATGGGAGTACATATGATGTCTGTCCACTTTTTTCTAGAGCTAGTAAACAGACTGGGAACAGGACCAATATGATCATATTCACTCAGCCATTGACCTTGTGCAGGCTCTCCAAGGTCAGTAATCGTGGCTGGATTTTTGTCAGAATTGACTTGTTTTCAGCAGGAGCTGGGTCTCCTGCCTGCTAACATTTGTAATCTTTCCTTACTATCTAGTCTGCTGTAAAATTACTAGTAGAGTTTCCCCAGGCAATGACTTGGTGATTTTCTACTTTTTTTTATTGATCAATAAACAGTTTTAAACCAAAAAACCCCACAGTGAGAATAGAAACTTATTTGGTACTTGTAACTACCTGCCTTGGAGAAGAAAGAGGGATTGGAAAGACAAGAGCCTCAGGCTCCTGTTGCCTTCTTGATGCCAACACCACTAGAAGAAAATAGAAAAATGTGGCCGTAGGTTAACAAAACAATGTTTGCCTACACTATGCTAAATAACAGATTGTTTCCCATGAAATTAACCCATTGTTTCCATGACCCCCGGATATATACATCACCCTCTGTATCCTTCAAGAAGGCAGACTTCAACTGTTGTGTTCACTGCTGTTTTCCTCCTGCCAAGCACAGTGCCTGACACAGACTTAGCATCCAGGAAACAGTTGTAGAATAAATAATTGAGTAAATAATAGGCTATCAGGCTTGAGAATAAGAGGGTAAATTTATTCTTCTGTTATATTGAGACTGTTTTCTAGTAATTTTCTTGCATAGGGTGACTTAAGGAGACTCTTTTCCAGCTAGACTTAAGGAGATCCTAGCCCTATGCGTTTTCTCTTCTCTGTGGCAGCAAATTCAGTTTATGATCATGGAAATACCTGTACGTAGTAATGACTTTGTCTCCAATGGTATGGCTTCCCATGATCCTATTTGTTTCCTTTGGTTTTGTTTTGGATGAATAGAATTGTGGAAAGAAGTTTAGAAAAGAAAACAATATTTTTAGTAAAACCAAATCAATAACCAATTAAGGATAACAGAAAACTTGTGATTCGATTTGAAAACTGTCCACATGGATACGTTTTGAAGCCTGGGAGAGGTTTCTTCTCACATTTGCTGATATCATTTGTTTTATCCAAGGAGCATTTGGAGGTATGATGAGGTGAAAGTGTGCTTTTTTTTTGAGCAATGTGTCATTTTACTTTCTTGATAAGAGATTTTGAGAAACAGTTGACTTTTGGTTTTCTTGTTTTCCACGGTGACATCAACTAACCAATACCTGTTGTCTGATTAATGCTCATGACCCAGAGATGAAAAATTCAGTGATGACAAAGGCAGGGTATCAAGAAAAAAGGAAGGATAGAAGAGCTAGTTTATAGTTCATTAAATCTTCCCTAAATAAAAAACGTGTTTTTATTCGCCAAACATGGAATCACAGACATTGGGGCCTGGAAGGGCTTTGGGAGTCTCTATTTCAATCTGCTCATTTTACACACAAGGAAACTTCCAGAGCAGGTCATGACTGTCTGAAGTCACACAGTGCATCAGTGGCAGAGCCCTCCCACTCTGGACCTCAACCCTGGTTGCAAATAAGGGTGGAAACCCCTGATTGTCCTCTGCAGTGACACACACAGGAAACAAATGTGTGTTCCAGTTCCAGATGGGAGCTCCAGTATCCATTTCCTTTCATGCCTTGGTCTGTTCTCTCCCAGGTGGCCTCCTCAGGTTGCCTGGTTCCTTGGGCCCAGGTGGAGCCCTTTCCCGGGCATTGACAGGAGGCCTGCGGATGCAGCTGGGAGTGAGGCTCACTGCCATGAGGCACATCAGGAAGGTTGTCCAGTATCCATGGCCTCTGTGTGTCATGGCTCCAGCCCAGCAGACCCAGTAGCAGTGAGGCATACGGCCTTTCACTCAGCCAACTGGTGAAAACTCTGTCCTTTTCAAAATGTCCCAGAAAGCCAGAATAACTCATATTTCCCACGCAATGTTAGAGCAGATTTATAGCCCTTTAAGAACACATGTGGTGTAAAAAGATGAAGGGAGTGAGGGCCTAAAGTTTTGCATATGGCGCCAAGGTAATCCTAGCCCAGTTGGCTTCTCTATGGAGAACGCCTGCAGGGAGGGTATAATTAGAACAGACATAGCCATCCCAACAGATCTATACTTGAGCAAATTGTGGCTAAAACAAAATTGGAACCAAGGCTAAATTTATCAATAATGGAGTTTAAAAAAAGGAAGAGAAGACAAATGAAGTTGAAATTTCTCCTTGTTTATTTTAATGTGCAGAACATTTTCTAGCTGATTTATGCCACAGCTTCAGCGTATTTTTCATTTTTTATTTATTTTGCAGTTAATTGGATTTCCAGGCTTTGCAGCCAGTCACTGCAATTGATCCCTGAAAAGATAGATTTATTGCTTAGACAGGCAGAATTCTGACAATCTTCAGAGGATGGAAAATAAAAGAAAACAGCCCATACACAGAGCACTGTGGGTCACCATAGGGTCAGACCAGCAAGATATGTTACAGCCGGCAGGTTTATGCCAGAGCTTCAGCACAAGTAATCTTCTTGCTAAATGGGCAGCACCAAGACCCAACAGATTATTCTGTAGGATATTGTTAGTGATCCGTGCTTAGGAGGAAATGGAACCTAGGATGGAGACCCCAAGGTCGATGTGAGATCCCAGAGAGATTGGACCTGCGGTTGGAGAACTGACTAAATTTGAAGCAGCTCATATCTTTGGTGGCTCAGTCAGGAATGGGACCTTATTTGGCCAGGGAGGTGGCTCTGTTGGAATGCCATAATGGCTTAGGATGCAGAACCAATATGGAACTCATGCCTTCAGTTACGCTTTGAAGAGGATCCTGGAAATGTGTCACTTGAGAAGTAGCAGAACACTGCTCTTAACTCTGCAAAAACCTGACATCCAGCCAACCATTCGCCCACCCATCCATGTAATAATTTTTTATTGAGCCCCTGCTATATGCTAAGCACTTTGCCCTGTGCTGAACATAGAGGAATGCATAGTAAAAAAAATATAGTTCCTACCCTCATGGAGCTTATAGCCTGTTGGGCAAGTAATTACAAGTTTGCTGAGAGTTAGGAAAGAGCAGTTCAGGTTGCTACAGGAATATGTTACAGGTGGACCTACCCTGGTCTGCGGTTTGGGGAAAGCTTCCAGAAGGAAATGCTGTGAGCTGAGAACTGAGAGACTGAATATACTAACAGACAATGGTCAGACCATACATAAAATAGAACTCTGACCCACAGTCTGCGGCCAGGAGCCCAGGAAACCAACCCATTATCTACAGTGACCAGCCTAGGCAGCCAGCCTGCTATCTGTAAGTCAGACTTGTTGGAAGTCAGACCACTATCTCTACCAACCAGGCTAGGAAGCCAAACAATAACTCCTGTAACAGTTGGCCAGGATTTGATTAATACCTGACAGCTTCCCTAATTTTTGTCGCTACTTCCAACTTAGGATCAATAAGAGAAAGCCAAATATGTACCCCTAACCAATCACACAGGATGCCCCGCTTCTAGTTATCCCACCCATAGCTTCCCCATGCCAACAGCCTCCAATCAAGCATACTTTCTCCATTATAAAGCTTTCCCATTCCTCTGCCCGCCTTTGAGTCTCTGCCAAAACTCAAGCGACAGTGGCTGACTCCTTTGCTCTAGCAAGCTCTGGATAAATAGCTTTTGCTTGTTCTCATTTGGTTGGTCTTTTTTTGTTCCACAGACCTGAATAATAAGCATGTGTGGGCCAAACAGTAGTGGGAAGAGTATTACAGGAGATGGAACAGCACATGCAAAAACCCTAAGACAAGAAAGGCTAAAGTATACTCTTCAAACTGAAGAATCTAACATGACTGAGGGTGAGGGAGAGACTGGCGTGTGATGGAACTGGGGATAGGGTTGCGGGGGGGGGGGGTGGGATCATACAGGGCCTTGGGAAGTGGGTTGATGATTTGGGCCTTTGTCCTAACTAGAGCTTCATTTGTGGTTGATGCTTGGATTTTTCTTCTTAACTAGTATGTGTCTGTTGCGACATCTCCAGCTCTTGTCGCTGCTCTTTCTGTAAGCGTCCACTTCCTATCTGAGAGCCTTCCTGCTTTGAGACCTCCTTGTTTTCTGTTAGTGTTGTTTTTGCGAGGCAGACACACAGGCGAAGACATCTTGCTGTGTGAGTCCTGCTCCTTGCCTTCTGGGCAGTGGCGAAGTCTTGGCTTGCCCAAGCTCCTCTCTGGGCCTGTGCCCAGCAGAGCCGAGGAGGGAGGTCAATGTAGCAGAGACTGGGACTTATGCCCGTAACTGTTCTCACCGTCTTCTACAGGACAGAACGTGTGGTCAACTAGGATTAGAGCTATTTCCCAGTCACGATTAGGTCAATAAGATGTGAGGGGAAGTGATATATGTAACTTCTGGGACATGCACTTAAAGGAACAGGGCTTGCCCCCCCCCCCCCCCATTTCTGCTGGTTGGAATGTAGAGGTGGCACTGGGGGAGTATTTTGGACCATGGGATGTACCAGGGATGGCAGGGCAACCAGAGAGTGCCATGGCTGATGGGGACTGCTTACATCTGGAAAGTGAGGCAAATCAGAAATGTGTTTTTATCTTATTCAAGTCACTGTTATTTCAGTATCTGTGACCACAGATGACCCATATCTTAATTCAGCAGTTCTAAAATATGGTCCCGGAATGTGTGGAGTGTGTCTGTGTGTCGGGGGGTGGGGGAGTGTCTGAGACTCATGAGGCTCACAGGATCAAAACCATTTTCACAACAGTACTGAAACTATTTGCCTTTTACACCCTCATTCTCCTGAGAGTGTACGGCTGAGTTTTTTAGAGGATATGTGATGAGTGTTATCACAACAGATTGAATGCAGAAGCCAATATGCAAATACAGCTGTTTTCTATTAAGCCAGATATTAAGGAGGTTTGTAAAAGTGAGAGGCAATGTCATTCTTCTCAATAAGAGCTTTTTAACAAAAATATAGTTTTTTTTAAAGATTTTATTTTTTTCCTTTTTCTCCCCAACGCCCCCCAGTACATAGTTGTATATTCTTCGTTGTGGGTCCTTCTAGTTGTGGCATGTGGGACGCTGCCTCAGCGTGGCTTGATGAGCAGTGCCATGTCCGAGCCCAAGATTCAAACCAACGAAACACTGGGCCGCCTGCAGCAGAGCACGTGAACTTAACCACTCGGCCACAGGGCCAGCCCCACAAAAATACGGTTTTTAAAATAAATTATTTGTTTACATGTTTATTATTGTTATTTTTAAATGAATTAATGAAGAAATTAAAAAATGCTCCATTTTAATTTTTAATAGTAAATATGGAAAAGTGTAACCCACATATATAAAAGCACTTTGGGCTTATCAAGAACTTTTAAGACTGTAAAGAAGTCCAAGTGCTTGAGAACCACTGTCCTAACTACTACAGGTAGCTAGATATTTCCTGTTCATCAACAGTTTCCAGCTCCAGATCCTGGGAATCTATTGTTTTCGGGATGATCTCGGGTGGCCGCCAGTCCTTCCTCTTTCTGCACCCTGCTTCTGATCTCTTCTCTTTCGGTGTCCTTTGATTCTCTAGCAGTTGACCTCAGTTTACATAGAATCCACTGGCTCTCTCTTCCCTCCTCTGTCCTTCATTGATTCATCCATTCACTCAGTAATGAAGCCGCTAATATGGGCTAGGGATTATACTTGGTGTGGGGTTCAAGGATGACCAGAACATGGTTCCTACTTTGGTTTGGCTCATAGTCTAGCAGTGGAGAGAGGCTCTGAATAAATGGTGGCAGCCCAGGTGCGCATCAGCACAATAGTGCATTGTATGAGGCCTGGAAATGACGCAGAGAAGGGGATCATCAGTTCTTCCGGGCGGGAAGTGGGGGCAATGGGACAGGAAGGTTTTAAAGCAGAGGTGACTTTGAGGGAAGCTAAAAAATAAATTGGCAAATTTATATGCAAGGAGTGCGTGGAGGAGGAAGGGTATCCAGGCAGAGGAAACAGCAGGAGCAAAGGCACTGTGACTTCATAGGTCGGGGTGTTTTTGGAAAAGTCTAAGTGGTTCATTATGGGATGAGAGACTGGACAGTAGCCAGGACCTGTTAAGTAATGATAAATAATTTGGCTTTAACTCTTAAGGCAGTGGGAAATCATGGAATATAATTTTAAGCAGAGAGTGATGTGATCATATTTGATCTTAGAACTGTAGCAAAGGTTCTTCAACTGGTTTTGGGCTGTGTTCACCTGCTTCCAAGAGATGCTGCTGCACTTGGACATGATTAGTCGGTGGGGGTCTCTGTGGAGAGAACCCTTTATCAGACTTAAAGCAGTCCATGAACAGACTCTCCACTTGTGAGGGGAGGTGGGGACAAATGACTCTCAGTATGGATGACAAAGCACATATCCTTTTGATTCACCTGTCTGCGTGGCCCCCCAGGCTTTGGTGTCTAAACTCTAGGGAGGGGCTATAAAATAATCAGAAAGAGCTACTTTTGTCTGAAATTATGACTACTTAGAAGTTATAACTAATTAAAACTTTATAAGTTGGTAACTAATTATAAGTATTTTTGAGCACTTAATACACGCTAGGCACTTTTTATACATGTTGTATGTGTTAGTATGTGTAGTCCTCACAGCAACCCCATCAGGTGGTCCTGTGTTATCCTCCTTTTTGTGAATAGGGTATTGACGCACAGAGAGTTTATGGGATTAAACACCACAGCCAGGACCCTGAAGCTGCGCTCTTACTGTGACCCTGCACTGCATTTTGGTCCAGAAGCAGAGGACTCCACGAAACAGGCTGGGGTATCCACAGGAGGCTAGAGGTCCTGAAAGGTAAGTTCATTACTGTAATAACTTTTCCCTTCTCACCAAAGCCAGAGTGACTGGAGAACGCATGGGTTTGAAGTCTGACCAGCAGTAGTCTGTTAAAAAGGAAAATTCTTGGACCCTGCCCCAGACCTACTGAATCAGAAGCTCTGGAGTTGGGGCCCAGCAAACTGTTTTTAACAATCCCTCTGGGTGATTCTGACGCATAGTAAAGTTTGAGAACTACTGGATCAGAGATAAATCCCAGGGTGGGATGTGGAGGGGGGGATGGAGAACAGATTAAAGGGAAAGACTGGAAGCCAACAGCCCATTTCTCAGGTTTTTTTTTTTTCTATGAGCAGAGTAAGAAATCAAAGCCTGAAATGAGGCTCTGAACCTGGGCTGTACTTCAGAATCATCTGGGAACTTTTAAAACATACCAGCACGCTGGCTTCACCCCCAACCTATTAGATCAGAATCTCTGGGGGATAGAACCCTGGGATCACTTTTTAAGCAAAATCTCCCCAGGTGATACTAACATCCAACCAGGGTTAAGAATCAGTGGTTCTCAAACTTGAAGATGCATCAAAATCTCCTGAAGGGCTTGTTAAACAGAAACTGCTGAACCCCACCTCCAGAGTTTGTGATTCAGTAGGTCTGGGCTGGAGCCTGAACATCTGCATTTCTACCGAGTTTCCATATGATGCTGATGCTCCTGGTCCAGGGACCACACTTTGGGAATCCCTGTCTTCTATTTTGACCAGTAGCCCAGTAGGTTAAGCAGAGTGGAGGCTGTGGGAAGCAAACCTAGGACAGGAGCCGGAGGCCCCTCTCTCTGCAATTAACTGGGCCAAGCCAGTGATCAGTGTGCCTATGATATGATTTGTCTTGCTGGAGAGGGGAAAAATTCTAGTCAATTATCTAGATCTTTTTACCTGCTTTACATGTTTATTACTTACATTTTTAGACCTAAAACTTATCTTTCCCCGGGACAGTGGCTGCTTGAGATTTGATAAAGAAAGCCTAATTTTCAAACATTTCTCTTTGCCCCTTAAAGAAGGATTCCCCCTAAACATGAACTTGTAGACTGCAAGTGCTCTGAGGGGAATGCTAAGGTTTGAGTTATCATTTGAGATCTGTAGTCAGAAAATGGGTTTTTAGAATGATCATAGTTATGGGGCATGCAATATAATACTCATTGCTCAAACAACTTCTGAAAATAGTCCAAGGCAATTTAACTTTTATTTCCTCTATAGAGCTTGTCACCATTTATTAATCTTAATTTCCCTCAACATCGCATATCAGATGAGGGACCAATTTTTCTCCTCTGTTTCCATAACATTAATATTTAAGTGGCAGAGTATGACACTCATAAACAGCTACGGAGGAGAGGGGTGATATTTCTAGGAAGGAAAACCTAGACTAAATGCCACATCAACCTTCTTCCTTAAAAAATGCCCAAAACAAAGCCAAGAAAACATGCAGGTGCACTTTGCAGTACAGAATAGAAAGATGAAGAGGCATTGCCTGTGAAATGCATAGCATTAGTAAAATGAATAACGTTGTTTCAGAGACCTCCCTTATAAACTGAAGAACCATTTGGGGAGGTGGAGGTGGAAGGCTGTGCAGGTGGAGATGCTGGCAGAAGTCTTTCTACTCTGAATGCTAATGCAGCTCACAGAAGAATCCAAACCACGTTCTCTGCTTGGTTTGTGGCTCCAGGAGGGAATTCACTTTTATTACTTTACATATCTACTTGGCATCAGTTACATGCTAGGCTCTGGGCTACAGGTGGTGGGAACACCAAGATGGATGAAGCACAACCTCAGCCTTCAGGCAGCTGGTACAGAGGATCAGACGAGAGCCCAAGTCCTATGGGACATGTGCCAAGGAAATATGTAAACAAAGTGGTGGGGCACATCATGGGAGCGGGGAGATTTGGAAGGCACTGAAAGGAGTTTTGAAAGACAGAATTCTTACAAATGGAGATCAGAAATGTGGGAAAAGTGAACAGTAGTGATTCACTGTACGTGTCCAAAGCATTCGTTGAGCCCTTACCTTACGTCAGGCCTACACTGGGTTCCAGAGACGTAAACATGAGTAAGACTTTTTCCTACTCTCAAGGAGTGAGGAAAACAGGCAAGATCAATTACAGTATAGCCAAGGCTTCCTGGAGGAAGTGATGTCTAAGCTGAGTCCTAAGGACGAGTGGAGGTTATCCAGAAAAAGACGGAAGAAAGTGGGGAAGGGAAAGCACGCTACCAAGAGAAGAAACAGCAGGTATGAAAACCTTGAAGAGAGAGAGAACCAGGTGATTGTGGAACCGCAAGGGCCTAGGTTGGCCGGGTGATGCGGTGTGAGCGCAGCGAGGACCAGAGATGAGGCTGAGGCATTAGGAAGCCAGATCAGAAGGGCCTAACTTTAGACATTTGCCCATGCAAAGTATTTAGGCTTTTTCTATAAATCATGGGGAACCACTAAGGGATTTTAACATGGGTATTGTGTGAGCAGATTTAACGTTTAGAGAGACTGCTCTGGCTACGGCGTGGAAGAGGGTTTGGTGGAAGGCAAGAGCAGGTGATGATTTGTTTAAGAATTGATGGCATTAAGACACGCTAATTTTTACAACACTTCAGATGCATGAGCCTGGATTACTTTCACTGTCAACTATTTTTAACATGGAGAGATGGTGGTGGAGTGAGTGGAGAGATGGGTTAGGTTAAAGTGATATCAATGAACTAGAATCAACAGGACTTGATGGCTGAGAAGGTCAAAATGATTCCACATTTTGGAGCCATATGGATGGTGGTGCCATTCATAAAGTCAGAAAATAAAGGAGGAGCAGGCGTGAGTTGAGAGATAAGACTAGATGATGAGGTTTAGACATATGGAGTTTGAGGTGCTTGGGGAACATTCAGATCAGGAGGTCCAAAATTCTCAGTTGGATCCATGAATCAGGGTAGAGATCTAGATAGTGACTAAAGCCATGGAGCTAGAAGGGATCACCCAGGATGAGTGTGCAGAATGAGAAGAAACAAGAAAAGGATGCTTTGTATTACCACTTCTCGTTAACACTATAGTGATGGTTCCAGACAGTTCAATAAGATAAGAAAAGGATATTAGAAGCATCAAGATTGGAAAGGAGGAAATATAGCAGTCATTATTTGTAGATCATATGATAATTTATATAGAAAACCCAAATTATTCTACAGACAAATTATTAGAAATAATAGGAGAGTTTAGTAAGGTGGCTGGGTATAAGATTAGTGTAAAACTCAGTTGCATTTCTCTATACCAGTAAAAACTGTAAAACAAAATTAAAGAGAAAACAACATCTACAAAATTATCATAGAATATCAAGTATCTAGGAGTAATCTAATGTAAGACATGAAAGCCCTCTACAGGGAAAACTATAAAACCTTATCAAGAGAGATTAGAGAAGACCTAAATAAGAGAGGAAGACGTCATTTTCATGGATGACTTAATATCATAAAGATTTCAATTATTATCTGTAGAGTTAACATAGTTCCAATCAAAATCCCAGGGTTTGTCATGGTAGTTGATAAAATGACTCCAAAATTCACACAAAGGGGTGAGTAGTCAGGGCCAAGAATAGTCAGGATATTTCTGAAAAGGAAGAGCAGGGAGGAAGGGCAATGTGGACTGGTACAGGGATAGACAAATAGCCAAAGGGCTAGAATAGGGAACCACAGATGAAAATTTGGTATGTGACAGAAGTGACATATTAGATCAGTAAGAAAGAAAGAAAGAAAGAGTGATCAATAAATGGAGCTGGGAAATAGTTACCCATTATGCATGTGAAAAAAGATGAAATTGGATTCTTGCCTCACTATCAATTCCAAATGGATTAAAGATTTAAAGATACCTTAAAGAAAGTTGAAAGACAAGTTATAAACTTAGGTAAAATATTCATAGTATACAGAACTGTGAAGGATCAACATCAAAATTTTTAGAACTCCTAGAGTTCAGTAGGAAAGGCACATCCCTCCCCACCAGTAGAAAAATGGGAAAAATATACAAAGATAAAAATCACCATATGACCATAAACTTTAAAGGGGTGTTCAGCATCACTAGTGATCAGGCAAATGCAAATCAGAACCATGATGAGATATAATTTTAAACCTATTAATTTGGTAAAAATTAAAATGCCTGACAACGCCAAGTAGGAGTACACTAACTTTGGAAAAGAGTTTGACATTATATCCTAAAGTTGAACATTCAATCAGTTTAGAAAAGGTTTTAGCATTGTCTTCTAAAATTGAATATTCACATTTCCTATAGCCCAGCAATTCAGTTTCTAGGAACATACCTAAGACGAACTCCTGGATGTGTACAACAGGATACGTGCTGATCAAGAATGGTCATAGTAGCATTGTTTACAATAGCAAAAACCTGGAAACAACCTGGATGCCCAACATCACAAGAGAGGGAGAATAAATGGTAGCATATTCACACAACAGATTATTATCTGTTATTATCCAAAAATAAATGAACTACAGTAACTTGCAACAATACGGATGAATCTAAATAACATCATGTTAAGGGAAAAAAGTAATTCTCCAAAGGTTACTTACAGTATGCTACCCACTTTAAAAAAATAAAGTTAAAAACACTAATATATATGCATATATATTTTATACATGTATATATGTACACAATGTATATGTATATAAATTTCATACAATATATAACATATTATATATGTACATATATAATACATATAAATACAATAAAACTATATACAAAAGAAAGGAAGAGAATGAACTTGGGATTCAAATGGATGCTTATCTCAGGCGGGGAAAGGAAGCAGGAAGATGTAATGAGGGTGAGTGTATGGTTAGATGTGGATCCTTGTCAAGGTTCTAGTTTTAGTTTTTGGATGATACATTCATGAATGCTTAAACAGTATTAAAAATAACTAAATAAAAGTAGCTCAGGCACAGACCAATGATAAGAGATCATCAATCAAGGATTATGATGAATCCAGTTCTGTGCATCTGAGGTCCAATTAGAGAAAAATAATTTTCTTGAATGAACGAATGAATGAATAGAACATCACCAGTGACAGTGATCAGAGACAAACCTGATACAGGCAAACCTTTATAACAATACTGAATTTTATAACAGAATGTACCTGCTGGGGCATCTCTTTAGGGGATTATAAGTGAACTGAAGGAAATTTTGGAAAAACAAATTACTAGGGTAGGTTATGCCTTGCCTAAAAATGTCCCTGGGTCATTCCTAAAAATTTTACCGTTTGCCATCCCTTTATGGCTTGAGGGATGCAGTCCTTTTGCACTTTCCCCTCACGTTCCCCCTGCAATTAGACTGAGCTGCTGTTGGATGATGTGCAACTGAGTTACAGTCATATGTAGCCCCATAACAATGGGGATACGCTCTGAGAAATGCATCATTAGGCAATTTTGTTGTTGTGCCAACATCACAGAGTGTACCTACACAAACGTAGATGCTATAGACTACTACACATCTAGGCTATATGGTACTAATGTTATGGAACCACTGTTGTATATGCAGTCCATTGTTGACTGAAGTGTTGTTATGTGGAGCATGACTATACATGATCTAAGTCATGAGGACCAAAAGGAGATGTGTTTAAAACACAATCTTTCTATTTTAAACTGTTGAAAATAGCTAAAGCATTCAGAGAATTAACAAAACCCCAAATTTCTAATATGATGCTTTCAGAGTATTTTCACTTTTTTTTTTTTTGCTGAGGAAGATTCACCCTGAGCTAACATCCATTGCTAATCTTCCTCTATTTTGTATCTGGGTCACTGCCACAACATGGCCACTGACGAGTGGTGTAGGGCTGCGCCCAGGAACTGAACCGGGCTGTTGAAGTGGAGCACACTGACCTTAACCACTAGGCCATGAGGCTGGCCCCTAAGTATGTTAAATTTTATACAAATAATTTTCCTCCTCACCACTGTTACCAACTAAAATTTAATCCAACTTGGATTCTATCCCCAGAGTTTTACTAGACTCTTTCTCTCTCTCATCCTGAATCTTGTAATGTTGCAGTTGGACTACTTAGTTTGAACCATTCACTGTGGCCTGCTCACTTCGTGTGACCAGCAGAGACCCCAATAATGGAATTTTCTCAGCTCATGGAAGTTCAGGCTAACTGTGGTTGACTGTTGACCCAAACTTATGAGAACAATTCAAAAGCAGTTTTCTTGTTATGCAGCAACACCTGCCCTTTACCTGCCCTAAAGAGTTGTTCAAAAGAATGAGGGACTAGAAATGAACGCTCTTCTGAAGTCTGCAGTCTTTAACATCCATCAAGTCATTTGTCCCCATGTCACGACTACTTGCCCAGAGGAACTCAAGGGTGGGTTCAGAAGCATTTAACTGTTTTTCCAAATTGTTTTTTTCCTTTGTTATGTTAAGGGGATATAATCACCAGCCACCCTGAACCAGCCCGAGCCACACCACAAGAGCCTGGCCCAAGACCTTTGCCTTACTTTTAATGCTAAGATCTTCTCTCCAGGGGGAGCTGAGGCCTTATTACCATAACCTGCAATGTATGTGGAAGCATGTTTTCCAACTGAGCCTGCACAAGTGAATACCCACCTCTCCCTTTTGAATATTCATTCCCCAACCGAAATAAAAGGTCCCTGCTTCCCTTTGTTTGGGGAACCATGACTTTGGACATGATTCTGCATGGTCTCCCCTTTGCTGCAAATATACTTCACTTTGTGTGACAACTACTTCTGGTGGAGAGTCTGATTTAACTCGCCAGCAGGGAACCCCCCTTGGTTTCGGTAACATCCACAGCTTCCTTTCAAGTAGGAACTTTCCTCTTTATGACCATAATGAACTCTAATGTAACTCTCCCATTTTGAGGGAGAAGTGTTTGGGGGAGTGGAACCACACTGTGTGTGTAGTGGGGGTCAGAACACTCTCCTGGGTCTGGACATTCTCAAAGCTGCACACTTCTTGATTCTGAGCTCTTGTCTTCTCCCATTAAAAAAAAAGCCAGTCAATCACCAGCTGGTAGTTTCCATTTCTCCAGAACTGTGGCTGGACATTTTGGACTTGAGAGGTAGAATTATATCCTTTAGTTGCCCATTTAATTTCTTCCCTTTTACTGGTTAGTAAACTTTCTGAGGCAGAGACAAAAAACAAAAGGATCCTGACAGCATAACACAGTTGCCCTGACCTCACTGATGCATATTCCCAAATTTCTGCAATGAAATCCCTTTTAAAGCTTACTTAGATTTCATTTTAAATGTTCACTTGTAAAGGATAAAATTTCTTTCAGATAGTGACAATGGAAACTTCACTTTCAAGGCAGATAAAATGCCCCACTAAATCGTAAGCCCCTGGAGGACAGGGTTGTGCTTCATATGACCATCTCCTTGGAGCCGAGCACCAGACATGATGCATAGTGAATTTTACAGACTGGAGGTGAGATTTTGGCTAATGAGGTGATTTCATAGCCTGGATACTCAAATCACGCCCTGCCCATCTTCCCAAGGTCTTCCTAGTGCAGCTAATTGAAAGTACTTCCCAGGCAGGCAAACTAACTCCCAATTTAGGGCTCTGTGATAAAACCGGGAAGGAGCAGGGTTAGATCTGAGAAGAAAGTGGGGCCTCTCACCTCCCCAGCACCGCCTAACCTGAATCTTGGGACATAGTGCTCAGACATGCCCACGAGGAGACAGAGACAAAGAGCAGAGAAAGGTGGCTTATCCCACGAGGGGTTCTGCAGACACTTCCCAGCCAGCCCTCAGGATAGAAAAGGAAGACCAGTAAGGGTGGCTGAGCCATCTCGAGCACCAGGACCTAGCTGGGTCTGAGGCAGAAAGGTAAGCACTACACCTGGATGCTGACTTTTAGACCAAAGTAATCTGCCTGCTAGTAAAAAGTGGCCCCACTGGATGTCCTGATCCATCAAGATGAGCAGCTCTTCCTCTTTAAGGGGAGAGCTAATACGAGCAGAGGAACAGGAACAGAGATGGTGGAGTCCCCTCCCCCATGGTGAGCACTCAATACATATTTGTTAAAAGAATGAATGAAGCCAGGCAGTGTTGCTAGGGAGTTGTTACTGTGAGAAATACCGTTTGCATGCAAATTTTACATTATTAGCAACTAGGAGCCTCCAGCAAGGAGGCTGATGGAAGGGCCTATATGTCGCTTTTCTGAACAAGATGTGGATGGAGAGGAACACCACTGGTATTCTGCAGAAACCTAAAGGAGAAGCTTGGTTTTAGTTATGTTTTGTTTAAGACTATGATGTCAGGTAGATAAGTCCTAGAGGCACTATAGATACAGGAATGAATTTCATGTGAAAGTTGAGAATATTGGATTTTTCTCTTCTCTTCCCCAATTCAGTTGCCTTTCTCACCGCACATGGAAAAAAGAAAATACATGGGCTGGTGGTGTATTGGTTAAGTTTGTGTGCTCTGCTTCGGTGGCCAGTGTTTGCAGGTTCGGATTCCAGGCATGGATGTACATACCACTCGTCAAGCCATGCTGTGGCAGTGTGCACGTACAAAACATGGGAAGACTGGCACAGATGTTAGCTCAGGGCCAATCTTCCGCACCAAAAAAAAAAAAAAAAAAGAGGAAAGAAACAGAAGAAAGAAAATACAGGCCCTAGCTCATATGAGACGTCAAATTGAGCTAGAGCTAGTTGTGATGTTTGGTTCCTACATTTTAAAAGCTAATAGAAACTGGGGACAAATCAGGAAATAATATGCAAACGATTAAAAATTTGGGAAGTACTTGGAAGGGAAGTTATGCCACCCATAGGAGAGGGTGGGGGCAGCTCTATCTGTTTGGAAGAATCTTTATCTCAACTAAAACGCAGTAGAGGAAAAGGTCTGAAGATGCATCAAGATCAGTTGAGGGTTGGGAGAGCTCTCTGATGTAAGGATTATGAAACATCATGAAATCTACTTGCATATCGCTGCCCCAGTGTATGGTGCCTCTGAGATGGTAAAAAATGTTTTCTGAGTGAATGACCGGGTCACAGAAGTGTCGTTCTTGAAGACTTTTATGACCAGTATACGTTGCTTTGCATTTTTGATGTTTAGGAATAATGAAAATGGACCAGGTGATTTCTCACATCCCTTCTAGCTCCTTAAATCCTACAATTGGCCCCAAATGATTATTTACTCCAAGAGACCCTAAAGAGTATCTGGAGGCCACAGGTAAGCTCATCTTGGCAGCACGAATCCACACTCACACCTGGTTTTCCACCAGAAACATTTAGAGTGTCTTGCCTATTGGAAAATTCCTCTCATGGTTTCCTTTCCATAGCGCCATTATTTATTCTCATCGCCGCGGCTGTGTTACTAAGGTCCTTCTGATGCACGTCAATGCAAGGTATACATGTGTTGCAAGGAGGGGAGAATGAACCTCTAAGCTGTAGTCAAATTGGTTTCCTAAATGATGCTGCACATTTTAACTGTAATTTGTGTAGTATTCTAGTGGAAACAAGAAGTGAGGGGATGAAGGGAAGGGTTCCTTTGGTTTTCAGGCTGTTAACT
The DNA here is from genome assembly GCF_021613505.1 of Equus quagga. Lineage (NCBI taxonomy): Eukaryota > Metazoa > Chordata > Mammalia > Perissodactyla > Equidae > Equus > Equus quagga. The sequence continues at coordinate 169,854,289 of NC_060267.1, read as the reverse complement.
GTAATTAGCCTGGTTTCTGAGATGTAATTATCTTGCAATCTCAAAGCAAACACCCTGGAGGAAATTGCACTGTTAAAGACAGCATAACATTAAAAATAAATTATTACCCGGGTGCTTACTATTGCTGCTTATGAGTTGTGATTTGTCAGGGTTTCCTTTGGCAAGTGCTTGCTTAGGGCTGGAGCTGTGCAGCCATGTTGCCCCTGTTTGTCCCAGAGGGGTGGGAGGCGTGGTTCGCTTAGTTGTAATGATGGTGGGAGAACTTACCACTATGGTGGTGAAGGCTGGTGTGCCCTTCATATTCTCTCCGCCTATTCCCAATCACCAAAACGGCTCAGGGGTCAAGGAAAGAGAGCAGTGGGAGTCCTCTTTAGCGGTGGACATTGATGAATGATTAGGGTGGAGCAACAGATCCGAAGCTCAGGCAATTCAAACTATCTGCAAAGAAAGATTCAAATTGTTTGGAAATGACTGAGAGGAAACAAGCAATATCTCAGCTATTTTAGGGACCAACACTGAGGGATCATGAATCATCATCACTGGCCAATCACAGAGGCTGGAAAGACTCTGCATGAGGTTGGAATAAGAGACTTGTGGGTTTGAACATAGGATTGTGCAGGTTGTGTACTGCTCAAAGGTTCCCGACTGAGGGGACAAGTGGAGGCTCACGTCCCATCAGTGTCCCCCCGAACAAGTTGTGTGTCCGTGTGGCTGCACCCACCCATGGGAAGGGCACATTTTTCTAGTTTGTCTACTGAGTAGAAATGTTTTACAAAATTTATCTGCCAGAATATTTTACAAAGATGCTATAAGGTCATTATTCATGCTCTGTGTGACCTTGATTAAATTACTTATTCTCTCTGAAACTCAGCTTTCTCACATATAAAAAGATGATAATCATGACAATAACAATAATAATAATTCTCAGGAATATTTTGTGGACTCAAAACTGAACCTTAAAAGCAAGTCCTCAAAAGATGGCAGGAGTTTTGATGATAAAATGATGATTATGACCAAGATGATCATTATCATCAAGTGTTCATCCAGAGTAGAGCTTGCATCAAGGCCTGGGCCAGCCAGGGGGACCTGTAGGAGGCATGGGAACCAGGCTGCCTCTCTCCAGAAATGAGGGTTTGGTTGGAGGGACAGGGCACAGACAGCAATAGGTAATTAATTGTGCCATATTTTACGTGGGTTCTATATGGTAAAAATTCCACAGCCCCTGTAGCAATTTATCTTTGCCATTAATTCAGTGCTGGGGCTGGTGTTTTTTACATATCAGAAGGAAAAAAGGGGGGAACTCCATAGAATTTGGAGTTGAAGTTACGATAGTACAAAAAAGGGAAGATAGAGCCACAATGAGGTGTAGGAGGATGAAAGGGGAATGTGGGTATTGGTAATCCAAAGCAGGCCTTGACTAATGAGAAAAATATTCTTTTCTTCCAATGGGCCAAGGTGATTTGTGTTAGAAATAACTTGAATAACTGAAATCCATAGATTTTTATTTAAAAACTTCATTTTAGCCCACATCACTACTTTTCCCTTGTTAAATTTTATACACACTTCTGCTGTTTCACTAAATGAATTATGAAATGGAAGGCCAATTAAGTCTACCCAGGTTTATATCTCACCATCAGGAATATAAAGTTAAATTTGCTCAGAGCTATTAATCATGGGTTATTAACAAAATACACAAAGAAACCACCCTGGTTTTATGAGCTTTAATACTAGAATAGAATGTATGCCCAAAGATCATTTCCTGGATTGCTTTAACTCTGAGATTAACTTCACCACATTGGCCCTATAGATGCCTTATTTGATTCTTAAAGAATAAAAGGCAGGAGGAAAGTTCACAATTTCCCTCTCAAACAAATCTGTGTCAGTATTTAACACAGTTTGAAAAGAATATTTCGCTGTCAAGCCTAAAACTGTTCTTTTGGTGGGTTCTTTGAAAAAGGAAATTCTTTGTAAATAAAAAAGTCATTACTCATTTATTTAACTAATATCAATTAATAAATAATGTTGCTTGTCCAACAATATGAGCCACAGTGCAAATTACAATCCATTCTTTCAAGAAGTTAGAGGCAATACTCGTGGGGATTTCCATTTACAGCAAGTTGGTGAACTAATTACCCTGAAAAGCCTCTTCTGACAACAAAAAAACTAGGATATTGAATAAAATGGAATGAACATGCTTTTAAATGTATAACAGTGCTTTCAGGAGGTTAGGGAGTGAAGACCCAGGGAGCAGAACATGAAAAGGAAGCTGAAAATTAGGGTGGCAAGTAGGCACTCACTTCAGCTGCTCCGGATGCCTTGCCAGTCTTACGAAGCAGGTGGCTTCAGTTTAAAGACCACAGGGAGTTGAGGCCTTGGGCATTTCTACAGCAGGATGTTTGAATTGAGACCCCATCCTCTATATAAAGCCCTCAAAGGGCAGCACTCTCAGTGAAATTGTAGCTGAAAATATCCACCTGTTGGTAAAAAAAAAAAAGAGAAAAACAAAACAAAAAACCCTATAAGGATACTTGGCTGGCTTTGCCTAGGGGGAGAAAGTGTCTCATAAGCATCCATGAGGACCATCCTGTTATTCTTATTTGCATGATCCAGGAAATCCAAGCAAAGATGTTAACATGAAATTGGTCCCTCACTAGTAAAAACTATGGGGCACCACGTAGGAGAAACATCCCCTAAATCTAGACTGCACAATTCCTACAGCTAAAGCCCTGCCAAACTCAAGATGACGATTCAAAATTACAACACACACAAGAAACCAATCTGCCACAAGTGGACAATCCACCACAGGGACAAAAGAATTAAGTCTCCAAAGCTTCAGATAACAGAATTATTGGACACATTCTCTAAATGAAGTATGTTTAAAGTGATTAAAAACACAAAAGAAGGAATCAAAAATATGATAAAGAAATAGAGCCTATATAATTATCAGCCAGTTTTGAAAGAATAGAATAGAACTTCTAGAGGTTAAAACATAAAATAATTGAAAATAAAACCTCAAAAGACAGAATAGGTAGCAGAATAGGCAGAGATGAAGAGTGAACAAGTGAATTGGAAGATCTTGAAGAGAGATAAAAAGAAGGAACATATGAAAGCAAGATTAAAGAGACGTGGAGAGTAGCATGAGAAGGACTGAGATACATAAAATAGGATTTTGTGAGGACACAAGAAAGAATGAGGGAAAGATAATATTAGAAGAGATAATGCCTTGAGAATTTTCCAAAAGGTTGAAAGGTATGAATCTTTAGATTCAAGAAATACAATAGGGGCTGGCCCCGTGTCCGAGTGCTTGGGTTCCCTCACTCCGCTGGGGCGGCCCAGGGTTCGGATCCTGGGTGCGGACATGGCACTACTCGTCAGGCCACGATGAGGTGGCGTCCCACATCCCACAACTGGAAGGACCTGCAACTAAGATATACAACTATGTATAGGGGGTTTTGGGGAGATAAAGCAGAAAAAAAAAATTGGCAACAGTTGTTAGCTCAGGTGCCAATCTTTAAAAAAAAAAAAAGAACTACAATAAATTCCAAAAATTTTTATTTTATAGTAAAACTAATTCCATATTCAGACACATATTAATAAAACTTGAGAACCTCAAAAACAGAGAGAAAATTGTGAAAGCAACCATAAAGCAAATAAAGATTACCTACTAAGGAAGGAAATTAGCCTGATAGCAGAGCTCACGATGACAGGAACAAGAAGACAGTGGAATCACATCTTCTACATACTAAAAAAATCATTGTGGATCTAGAATTTTATATTCAGCTTCATTATAATTCCAGAATAAAAGTGAATGTCTTTAAAAACATTTTCAGACAAAACAGAGAAGATTTACTGCTGAGCAAACTTTGTCAGAAGATTTTCTAAAATGAGGGTGCCCAGTCCTGGCTGCTCATTGGAATCACTAGGAGAGACAACAAAATACTGATACCTGTGTTGTAAGCCCTAGAGATTTATATTTAATTTTTCTGAGCTATAGACTGGGAATTGGGATTTAAAAAATATCCCTATGTGATTCTAGTGTGATGTCAAGTTTGAGAACCACTGGTATAAAAAGGATGCACTTGATGAGGAATGAAATTGAACCCAAGAAGTAATGATGAACAAATAATTGATAAATATATGGACAAATGTAAATACTCATTGAGTGAATAAAGGAACAATAATATTGACAAGGAGAATATAAAAGCATCATAGAACTAAATTACTGGATAGAAATAACATGTAAGGAGAGAGGCATTGGAAGTTCAATGTATTTAAGGTCCTTTTATTACTCAGAAGGAAGGTAGATATATTGATGAACTTTGTTAAGTAACCATGTTAAAATTTAAGGGTGATGCTAAAAGAGTAAGAATGTAATATGTAATTTCTAGACTAGAAGAGGCATTAATTTGGCAGGAGTGTGAAAAGAGGGTGTAGAATGTATTGAGGTCTATAGCAGAGTTAATGACATGTATGAGGCACATGGTGACAAGACAGGGCAGTGGAAATAGGAAGAGGTGGGAAAGTTGCAGGAGATGCTACAAATTAAGAACGGATGTGACCTGGTGACTAATTTGCTAAGGGTATATAGTTGGAGGGGGCGGGGAGAGGAGGACTCCATCCCCCACAAGGTACACCAAGGTGTTCAGTCAGGGTGACAAGGAAAATGAGTGTGAGAAGGTTGGACATCAAAGGGCTGAGCAGACTTTGTGAGGAGGGGATGAACTGGCTTCAAATATTTGGAGACAGCGTTTCGGTGATAAAGTCTGGCAGCTGAACTGGATCCCAGGAGAGCAATGACTGCTGAAAGTAGAAAGGAATCAGACCATCTATCTAAGAAGAGGAGAGAGAGCAGAAGAACGAGCGGAGGACTGAATGTAGGTGTCCACACTTAAGGAGCATAGGGAGGAAGTTACACCAGAGGAGGAAAGAGAGATGAATTCTGGTTCATATAAAGGGGATTGTTTGCACTGAGGCCAAATTCAAAGCAAACCTTTAAGATGGAGAAGACAGAACTTCCCTCCAAAGACTTAGTTTACATCACTGCTTGCCTTTTTATTGATGGATGTAAGTGCTTAGAATACTACCACTTACGCTATTCTTTTTTTAAATTAAAAAACAAGTTTTAAACTGTTATGAAAAAAAAAAAAGTCTACCAGGTGAGAGAGAACTCTTTCATTGTTTCCTTCTCTACTTTAGATATCGTATCACTTCATCCAGCCTCGTGGTGGACTGGCTGCAAATTCTTTGATACCTGTCTCCTCAAGAGATGAAGTCCATTTTCTTCCCCTTGAATCTGGGCTGCTTTGTGACAGCCTTGATCAATAGAGTATGGGCAAAAGAGGCACTATGCCAGTTCTAGGTCTAGAGTTTAAGAAGACCGGCAGCTTCTGCCTTGATCGCTTGGAACCCTGAGCTGCCATGCAAGAAGCCAAATTATCCTGAGGTCACTATGCTGTGAGAAGCTCAAGCCACATGGAGAGAACCTGGAGGGCGGGGGAAACGCCTTGTAAAGAGAGAAGCCAAGGAGCACAGGGCTGCCACACATGTGAGTGAACTGTCTCGTAAGTGGATCATTCTGTCCTACCTGAAAACACGTGGATCCGAGGGGAACAGCCCAACTGAACTCTTCCTGTATTCCTCATCCACAATACCAAATAAGAGCAAAATAAGAAGACTGTGTTAGGACACTCAGTTTTGGAGTAATTTGTTACACAGCAATACAGAAGCAGAACAAGCCTGCTTCTTTCAAAGGCTAATCACGACTGGTACCCCGGAGCCACTGCTGAGACCGCCTACCACCAAGTGGCTTCTTTTGTCTTCTCCAGCATTTTTTAAATTCTCTCCCTCTTGATGCTTCACACTTTACCGCCCAGATTACAAATACAGCTGAAAACATTTTCTCCATCGTTTTGCTTTTGCCTCAGTCTACCAGAATGTCTTTCATTCTTTTTATTGGAAGATTTGCCTTTCTTACCACTTGTTGTTCAAGTCTTATTTACTAAAATATTGTTATATCAGCCTAGTGGAATGAGTCAGAATTTGTGAAAAATAAATTATAGACTTTTTGCTTGTAATATAGACATTTTTAGAGGAATTCAGTTTTTACTTGCAGAAAACACAGCAATCCACACTAATTGCTAAGTGCTTTTAAGCTGACATTCGTCTAAGCCTGCTTTAATGAACAGATAACTCATTTATAATTAGCAGTGCCAATTAATTGGCATGCAAACAATTAAAGTGATTAAAGTGCTAAAGTTCTTAAGAACAGTTTTTCCTAAGTAGGTTATAGACAAACCCTCCCTGACCCTGCATCTTGTTTACATGGGGAAACTGCTGAGGAAGACTTTTTTAGAGAGAGCATGTGAGGAAATTTTAACTCAGCTGTGATCACATAGCCCTGATTTCAAATAAGTGAGCCCCACTTATGAAGAATGTGTTGTACTCTGATTTTCCAAATTAACACCATTTAAAAAGTTTCAATTACGTATGTTTGTTGGCCTCCTGCTATTACCCCCCACACCCCACTTCAACCACCACTCAGGTCAGCAAATCCATCCAGATCGCTTTGCTTTTCTAGTTCTTATATCTGTCTCAGATCCTAGAAAAGGGATAGAAGGCCGTGGGGGTTTATTTTAAATGGCTGTGACTTGCTTCTCACCAATAGAATGTACCAGAAATGACATTGTGTGATCTCTGAGGCTAAACCAAAAGAGACATTGCAGTTCCTGCCTTGTCCACTGGGACACTTGCTTTTGAGTCCCTGAGCTGTCACATAACACTGTCACCCCGTTGAGGCGCTGGGCTGTGAGGAAGCCCAGGCCACATGGAGAGGCATGAGAGGTGCTCCAGTTGACAGCCCCAGGTGGGATCCCAGGAAGCAGCCAGCATCAACACCAGACGTGAGTGAAAATGCCTGAGGATGGTTCCAGACCCCAGCCGCTGGGTCACCTCCAGCCCTCAAGTCTTTTCATTTGGGGCTCCAGTCATGATGGAGCAAAGACAAGCCATCTCTGCTGGGCCCTTTCCAAATTTCTGACCTGCAAAATCTGTGAGCATAATAAAATGGTCGCTGTTTTATTCTGCTAAATTTGGTTTGGTTTATTATGCAGCAATAGAAATTGGAAGAAGGGCTTTTTCCTTCTTGGCTTAAGGCTCTGTACAATGTCCTTCTATTTTTTTCTCTTTCACATGCTTTTTTGGTTTCTGTTTTATCCTTAAATGTCTTACCCTATACTGTTTGTGGTTTTAATAAAATTTCTGGTTTTTACTAAGATTTCCCTCAAGGTCAGTCAGAAGTGGTTGGAATTCAAATTCTCTTTGGCGATTTATTAACCCCCTGAGACTCAGTGGCCTTGATGATGAGAGAATCATACTACCTTATAGGGTTGTTATGAGGATTAGAGATATTGTGGGGAAAGTACATGGCATACAGGAGGCATCCGCGAGATAAACGGTAATTAGTATTAGAAGTTTTCAGAGATATATAACCCCAACCCTCAGTTTCCCATTTGTCTAAAGCACATTATTCTGAGAGTGCATAGTGTTCTCAAAGGAAGTTTGTGTGTATGTGGGCACACATGTCGTCTTTTCTCCCTTGGGAAAATGACTGCATGCCCTTGTAGCCTATCCATCACTGCATGAGCTTAGACAACAACAGCAACAACCAAATCAAAGCAAACCAACCAGAAGCAACTCCAAACCCTCATCACGGTTATAATTGTCCAAGGAAATTTGCAAATCATAGAGACCAGATATTAAACAGAACCTACTGGGTGGGCTGGTCTGTGGCAGTCTCAAGTCTGGAGAGAAAGGTCCGCTCCTTCTCTGGCTGGAGGTATCTTTGCTTTCTGGAAGAGTACATTCTCCATAGCAGAGACTCTGGGCATTTTGATGGTCCAAGTACACTTTTCAAACGCTGTGGACTTTCTCTCTAGAAAAATGAATGCACCATTCCCCTACAACACTTTGCATGCTATTTTAGAGTGTTCCTGGGTGTTGTAAACAGTAGACGTTGGAGCCTGCTAAGGAAGCCGGTAGGAATTTGAGTGCATGGCTTTGTGATCCCTGATAGTGACTTTAGTTCTGACTGAAACAGGCAGGGCTGTCATTTTCAGCTGCCCTGTGAGTGTTGCCTTGTAAGGAAGGGATGCAAGGTTTCTTGAGCTTCTACTGAGGATCAGGGGCTTCATGTAACTTACCTAATCCTTGGAAGAGTCTGGTAGGTATTTTATCTCTCCTTTATTATGAGGCTGACAGAAGTGACTTTTCCAGGGTCTCACAGCTACCAAGTAGTAGAGCCCAGATTTGAGAAGTGCCAACATCCAACAGTTTTCCATTACTTTCTATTTGGATCTTGGGGTGCTGGCTGAGACCCACTTCTGCAAATAGATCATGACCGGGGAACTTGCTGGTCCTAGGCTTGTGGTTTTGATTTCTATGTCCCTTACCCTCCCTCCCTCATCCCTGCCTACGTCTGCCCCTTTGGCTGCCAGAGTATAGCGTGGGGTGATCGTGGAGGGCATGCGTTGTTGCTGGCTAGGCTTAGGAGACACAGTAAAAGATAGTCCTGTGAGCAAGGGCCCCAGAGTCTGTGTGCTTGGGCTGGAATTCATTGAACCTCCCCAGACAAGCCATAACCCAACACTTATTTAGCACCTTCGTTTTACAAAGAGCTTTTTCATTTGATAATAAGATAGGCATGCGAGACATTTCTATTTCCATTTACAACTGTGGATACAGAAACTTTTTCAAGGAAATTGTCTTACCAGTTCTTCCAATTCTGGTTCCCGGTCTCTTTCCATTACCTTCTTGCTGCCTTCTTTGGAGAGCAAGGTTAAGAAATGCCATTCTGGGAAATTGAAGCTACAATGACTTGGAGCAGTAAGTCATAAGTCATTGTGATTGGGAGATGGTTTTCCTTGCTCAACTTCTAGGAAGCAGCCATCACAAATGTAGCTAATGTAGAACAAGCAGTAATCTGGGAAATTGTAACATGAGATCACATCATGGCAGTAGCTTTTGAATGATAAGGTAGCTGATAAGGAATATTGAGAAAGGAACACAGGAGACTAAGAATTTGAAAGATTTCCTCTATTGCAGCTCGAAGAGAGCGTGATCTGACTTCAGATGACCTGTACTGGTTCTTCAGACTGAAATATCCCTCCAGTGGAGAAAGGCAATTCATCAAGCAACCAGAGCTGGAAAGTAATTCTCTGAAAGAACATCCAGCTGCCCTGGCTCCTGTTCTCTACTCACCCAACAGAGAACTTGCAATTTGGCCTCCTGAGAGCTGATGGCCAGCATGCGTTCTCTCAGGGAGGACCCTCCTGCTGGGAGTTAATCTAGGATATTGGTCTATCAATCACTCTGTGGTGAGTTCCCCTCCCATGATTCAGTCTCTTGTCTGATCGCCTCTGCTGGAACTGATAACGACCCTGAGCCTGCTCAGATGTTGAGCAGATATTGGGCTTTGGGTCCCTACTTTGGTGCAGCCACACTTGGGAGGCCCTCACCTGAAGAAGACAGAGTCTTTCTCATTATGTGGCCTTGGTAGCTTATGGGGACCGTATCTTGTTTTGTCCAGGAACCCAGCATGTCCATCTAGTCCTAAAGCTTCAGAGAATAGATGTTCCAAAGAACATAGGTATGTGTTTGAACAAGAATCTTGCAGAAGCATTCCTAAACACAGCCTCAGTGTGAGGGTCTCAAACTTACTCAGGTTAGTAAACCCAAATAGAGACAGAGATAGAGTGAGCCTCCCTCTACCAGGTTTGGTGCCTGGAAAGTCCCTTTGGACTTACAGTGTCTTGAGGCGTTGAAGGAAGGGACTCACGTGGGCAGCCTGAAGGAGCAGAGCAGCATCTCAGGAGGTAACCTGTAAGCACATCTTTTGGGCAACAGCTGGTCAGGCCCTGGGGCAAATGGAGAGGAGAACAGCAGAGCAGGAGGAGAAGGAGAGGTTCTCATTGGTCTAGAGGCTAGGAAGCTGGTTGGCAAGGATGCCAGTCAGATTTGGTTCCTGGGTACTCCTTGCAGAGATCCTTCCCACGCTCTACCCACCTAGCCTTGGCAGTGCCCCTTCTCCATTGTGGGCAACTCTCTGAGATGGGTTGGCTTAGGGGGAGTAGATCCCTAATCAGTGGAGGTAGTACTCTGAGATTCCATCATGAAGAGGTCATCAGGTGACACAGTGAGTGGACCCAGGATTCTGACTTGCTGGGACTTGGCAACCAAGACGGGTGGAAGTGGCAAAAGCTGGATGGCCTGGCTGTAAGGCAGTGCATAACACAGTGTCCTGTTGGTATAGCAGGGTTTGGTAAGCCCCAGTATAGTTGGGGGAGGGAGTGTCTCACCTAGTGGCTGAAGGTCAGTGAAAGTAGGTGACACCTAAGTCAGATGGTATCTGTGTCAGGGCCCCAAACTATTTATCAGGAGTAAACAAGATAACATATGATACAATCTTTATATTGATAAGTGGTTAAAAATGGCAACCTCTGCCGTCATCATCTTGCCTAGTACTTAACACCTATGTTTGTGTTGCACTCAGAAAGCCTTATAGTTGGCTATAAAAGTTATAGTAAATTTTGCTACAATAGTATTTTAGTCAAATATTGGTCCAGGGTAGAGGCTAGACCCTCAGTGGCTTCTTACGCTTGGAAGAGCCCATGAAGAACCAAGGGTAAAATACTCAAGATCAGGGCCAGGTAGGTAGCATGCATTTGTCAATCAGGATGGTGTAGAATGCTAGGAAAGGCTGGGGACTGTGGGGACCTGGAGAGTATATGCCACATCAAAGGGCAGTGGCTCCTTCACTCTAGCTGGCTGTTGCCATGCAGAGATGGGGGCCCAGAGATTCTAGCTCTTTTGATTATGAGAGACAGAAATCTAGATCTTTAATGTGAAATTTTCTAGTTTTTAAAATATTGTAAGCCAAACCAAATGTGTCTGTAGGCTGTGTGGGATCTGTTAGCTGTCACTCTGGGACTGAAGCAGGAATTCCTTCTATGGCCCTCCTGCTCCATGGTCATCCAGAGAAACCCCCATTGGATGGTCTGATTGTCCTTTCTAAGTCATACCTCTATGGCAGTGTGACACGTCCCTAAAGTCGCAAATCTGGAACAGGCCTGGGTCAACAGGGCTGTAAGTGCAGCCACCTGCTGTTGCTTACCTGCTGTTTCAGTAGTAATTGGATTGGACACAGATTCTTGACCTCCAGCCAACATCTCCTGCCCCAGGTCTGAACTCACGTTGAAACAACTGGGGGAGCTAGAGTTCTTCTTGTTTACAACCTTGCAGCTGACACAAGCTGGGGCTGAACCTCATAAAACCTGCAGAAAACAGGCATCAACTTGAAGCAGTAAACCCTGGGCAGTGCGAAAACCTAAATGCAGGGCCAGGTATGTAGAAACGCAAGCGATTTAATGCTCTGCTCTTGTTGTCTTGAAATTCTTAATAAATATTTGAAAAAGGGGGCCTGTGTTTTCATTTTGCCCAGAGCCCCACAAATTACGTAGCCGTCCTGCATAAATGTGATCAGAGTAGGAACCAGACCACATAAGTAGAATTCCTCTTTTTTTTTTGGTTTGGAACCTCCTACAACTTGATTAGTTTGCACTTTTATGTGAGTTGATGTAATAACCATGGAAACCGGGAAGCGGGAAAACGCTTTCCTGATCATTATAAAAGATGAGGATATTCTCCCCTGCTTTGTGGTGAGTAGAGGGTGTGGGGAAGAAGTCAATTTCCTGTGATGTGACCACCTCCCAGGGCTTTTCTTCCTTGTCTCAGGTGCTGGATCAGCACTAGCTATTAGCAAAGGAGGTGCAGGTGGGCATGGAATTAACTGCGGGAATAGCTGTTGTGTTAGCATTAGAGGAATCTGGAGGAATTAGAGGAGTCTCCTACCCATGGGTAGGAGAGTCAGGAGGCTCAAATGTTTTCCTGATCATTTTCAGGTCAGTGAAACTCTGGAGCTGCTAAGGAATGGGAGTGCGCTGGGCACTGGAGAGTTTTACTGACGCATTTTAGTCGGCCCTGCAAGATCAAAACACAGGACGCTGAAAAACTACTAAAATGTCCTCATCGAACCTCTGTGAGAGCTGCGTTGGTGTGGAAACATAATTAATTCCATTTCTATTGCTCCCTTATTCATTACACATATGGTCTGTTGCAGAGATCTCAATGTGGGGCTTTGGGTCCAGTGGGAAAATCCAACAGAGCAAGCCTTAAAACTGAGGGCTTTGTCTCTGCACTTTGGCGTCAGCCTTTTACAAAGGATTCGGGGACTGCAGCTGTAGAACTTGCTCTTAGTGAGAGAGCAAGCAGAACTCCAGGGCATCCATTGTGTTAATGCCTTCCCTAAGTCACAGAGAGTTGCAGATCAAGGAATTGCTCTGCAAACTTGGCAAACTAGATAGGGTGGCCAACTAATGATGACTAGAACAACCCATCAATCTAGGGCGCAATCAATAAAAGCAAGTGTTTCCCCTGGGTAATCACCTCTCCCCTCCACAAACTCTAACACCCAGATCTTCGGGACTAGAATTGTATTAACTGTGTAGATGAGTTTGGGGGAGAATTGACATCTTTACTATAGCGAAATTTCCCACCCAGGAACATAGAATGTTTCTGGGCTGATTCAATTCTAATTTTTATGTCCTTCAGTGAAAATTTATGGTCCTTTTTATCTAGTCCTGCATATTTCTTGTTAACTTTGTCTCTGGATATTTCATATTTTTCAATGCTATTTTGAATGTCATCTATTTTCAGTATATTTTCTAACTAGTTAACTAGTTCTTACTGGTATATTGGGAAGCTATTTTTATATATTTATTTTGTAATCACCACGGAACTCTCTTATTAGTTCTTATAGTTTTACATCTTTTTTTTTTCTTTTGAGGAAGATTAACCCTCAGCTAACTACTGCCAGTCCTCCTCTTTTTGCTGAGGAAGCCTGGCTCTGAGCTAACATCTGTGACCATCTTCCTCTAGTTTATACGTGGGACGCCTACCACAGCATGGCTGCCAATAGTGCCATGTCCGCACCCAGGATCCGAACCAGCGAACCCCGGGCCGCCGAGAAGCGGAACGTGCGAACTTAACCGCTGCGCCACCGGGCCGGCCCCTAGTTTTACATCTTTTTTTGGTTACTAACCATGTAATATGTAATATGTGGCATAAATGCTTCCAGTACTTTTTCCAGTGTCAGTGGCAGAAATCTCTAATTGATCATCCCCTCGACGCTGGGTGCAGAAAACCCTTCTCAATCTGCACTCTGTTGGGAAACAATTTTCTATGGGTTTGTCACGCTTCTGCGCATATTCTGAGCAAGGCACTCACTGTTCTGAACTATCTTTTCAAGGTTGTATGTATAGCAAATAGCCTTAGAAGATAAGGATAGTGTCTTGCTCCAAGCAAAGGACAGGTTTGCTTATGGCCTTATAAGATAGAGATGGCATCTCTCTCATGAGCAAAGGGAAGATATGGCAGTAAGGATAAAAGATTCAGATTCTTTGGGGCTGGCCCTGTGGCCAAGTGGAAAGCTCACGTGCTCCTCTTCAGGGGCCCAGGGTTTTGCCAGTTTGGATCCTGGGCGCGGACATGGCACTGCTCATCAGGCCACAGTGAGGTGGCGTCCCACATGCCACACTAGAAGGACCCACAACTAAAATATACAACTATCTACTAGGGGGATCTGGGGAGTGAAAAAAGCAGAAAAAAAAAAAAGATTGGCAACAGTTGTTAGCTCAGGTGCCAATCTTTAAAAAAAAAAAAGATTCAGATTCTTTAAGCTCAGAGTTTTTCTGTAACACATCTCATTGTGTGTGCTGGTGTTCTCTGGCTCTCTTCACATCACCTGGTGAAAATCAAGATTCAGGGAACTGGCCACTGTTATTGATGTGAGTAATAAGTGGCCTTTCATCTGTGACCCAGGAGTCTTGAGTCTTCTACCAGCATCTAGGAAACTGCGTCAGGCTAACTTAGCTTACAAGTAGGGTAAAATCTCAGACCTTCTCATTTCTTCACAGTTTTGGTGATGAGGATGGGATACTGACAGAAACATGGCCTTTTGGAAGAGGAAGGATGAGAGCCTCACGGGTTTCAACATGGGATCTGAGGAAAGCCCATGGAATTGGTAGCAAACATGTTCACTAAGTTGTATGGTCAACTGGGCAATTAATAGTCCTTCATTTTATTTCTCATAAGTTGTATGGTCAACTGGGCAATCAATAGTCCTTCGCTTTATTTCTCATTAGTGAGGAGAAATTGGGGAGGTGGTTGCAGACGAAGTGCCAGGAAATAAGTTCAAAGAGAGCGGCCCGAATATGCCTGGCTGTTGCTAATTCTCCCCAGGACTTTGTTACCCATCCAGTGGGGGAGCCTCAAGTCTACCCCATTGTAACAGCCAGTACTAAGTTTTGTTCTGAGTAGAAGGAATGTTTCATTCCTTTCAGATAACAATTACAGAGATGCACACCTACACTGACCATGAAAGGAGGCGAATTTGTGACTGCTATGGGAAGAAATCATTAAAATTTTGGCTGGCCTCTTGGGAGATGAGGGGTGGTGTGTGCTAGGGAGAATGATGATGGCTGAGACTCTTATGGCTTAACCTCTCCTGCAGTCTATTATGTCAAACTCAGACCCACTGGAGATGAGCAAAAGGCCGCAGAGTTCTTTTGCAGTGAGTTCTGTCTGCTTTAAGGGAGCTTTGGCCCTCATAGGCAGAGTTCTCTGAGAAAGACAAACTGCTGTGGGAAACCATAGTTGAGACATTGACTAGTATTTGGGTTCTTACTGCCCTGAAGTGGGTTTACAATGCTAATAAAGACAACCCACTGGGGAATGAAAAACTGAACCAGAGGAATCTAGATAAATTCTTGTGACCAGACCTACCACCCGGGAAAAATCTCCCTAGCCCTTTTGTTGAAACTGGCCAGGATCTTGAGGGATGTTATCTTGGTAATGGTGTAGCACAGGGATCAGCAAACGTTTTCTGTAAAGAGTCAGATAGTAAATAATTCATGCTTTGTGGGCCATACCGTATCTGCTGGAACTACTCTACTCTGCCGCTATAGGACAAAAGCAGCCACAAGCAATATGTAAACAAATGGATGTGACTTTGTTCCAATAAAACCTTATTTACAAAAGCAGGCAGCAGGCTGGATTTGATCCATAGTAGTTTGCTGAACCCTAGTATAGCAGATGCATTGGATGAAGGTGGCATCTCAAAGAAGGTTGCTGCTATGCAAACCAAGCCTGGGTCAGCAGGAGGTGGAAACCCCATCACTCCAGCCAAAGGCAATGTGAAAAAGAAGCTTCTTGGCGAAGGGGTTCTCAATACTATGATAGATGGTGTCAGCCGTGAGGACCTTGCTCCCTGACACAAAGTGGTAGGTGGGCAGAACACATTGAAACTTCATTTGGCTGAGCCATGAGC
Organism: Equus quagga; assembly: GCF_021613505.1. Taxonomy (NCBI): domain Eukaryota; kingdom Metazoa; phylum Chordata; class Mammalia; order Perissodactyla; family Equidae; genus Equus; species Equus quagga. The sequence continues at coordinate 169,838,850 of NC_060267.1, read as the reverse complement.
TTCCACCATGATGCTCAAAATCAAAAGTAAATGAGAAACTTTGTTTAGTGATGTGGAGCCATCCCATCCCTCCATACTTCCTGACCGCCTCTCCCTATCAACCCTGACCTCAGCTACTTTAAGGAGAAAGATGATTAAAGGTAGGGCTCAGGTCTCTCCATCTTCAAGGGGCATCAAAGGTCAGACACACCCATCTGAACATGTGGGGGAGTTTTAGGAAGGGGAGGGATTCGAATTTTTATGACTCTGTTGATTATGAGTGCCCAGTCACTAGCCTACTCAGACCCGTGGGAGGAAAAGTCACCCGGATTCAGCTATTGTGACTATTACACAAACTTGGCACTTGGTATATTGTCTTGGACATTATCAACACTTTCTTTTTCATACACCAACATCTGAGAATGAAGATGAGCTCACCTTAACATGGCAAAGTCTCCAATATATGTTGGTAGTATTTCCCCAAGTGTGCCTAAACTCCTGTGCCATTTGCTCCCAGAATTTAGTGAGTGTGCCTCTACCCTTTCATGTCCACAGCTTTCACTATTTGGATGATGTCCCATTGGTTGGTGTTATGGAATGAACTGTGTTCCTCCAAAATTCATACGTTGAAGCTCTAGCCCCCATTGTGACTGTACTTGCAGATAGGGTCTTTAAAGAGGTAATTAAGGACAGATGAGCGTAAAGTGTGGCCCTAATCCAAAAGAACTGGTATCCTTATAAGAGGAAGAGACCCCATGGGTCAGTGTGCATAGAAAAAAGGCCGTGTGAGGACACAGTAAAAAAGTGGTCATCTGCAAGCCAAGGCGAGAGGCCTTAGGAGAAAGCAAACCTGCCAACATATTGTTCTTGGACTTCCAGCCTCCAGAACTGTGAGAAATAAATTTCTGTTGCTTAAGTCATCCAGTCTGTGATATTTTGCTATGTTGGCCCTAGTGGACTAACACAGTTGGCAAGTCAGAAGCCTCCGACTCAAAGGCCCTGACTACAGCATTATCACATTTCTCCCAGTGGAAGTGGCTGACGAACCTTGAAATATTCAAGGGTCTTCTCACAAAATAATGATTCTTGGGACTATGTTGACAGATTCATAATGCCCAATCTCTCTGCCAAGTAGAACAGTCAGGGAAAAGTTGCTGTCTCTTCTGCCCCTCATCATCGAAAAGAAGGCCCAGGACCTTATTGGACTCAGGGAATTTCACTGTAAGGGTGGTCACAAGAAACTTTCAAATGTTTAAGGAAATACCACCAGTAGATAACGTAGCTGTCAGAAAACTGTGGTGATTTATCCTCAGTAAATCTGGGTCACTCAGGGGAGCATCCTAGAGGACAACTGACTGGTTGTTTTCGCACATTTTGCAGGCGATTGTCTCTGTGATGAGAGTCGTCTAATAGAAAAGGTGGTATGAAACCTGTTCCCGATGTAAGCCGAAGTTATTAGTGGCACGACTTTAGCCCTGGAAGACATTTGGGTTAGTCTCAACTTATTGGCCAGGGTTGATATAGCTGGTAGAATTGACTTCGTCTTCCTCCTTGCGGGCCCTGATGGAGTCTGTGCAGTCACTGTCTTGCTATGTCTGAATCAATATCTTAGGCTGAGTTGAAAGGTTAACACAAAAACTTAAGGAGAAAACCAGCTGGCTTTCTAAGGTAGACCTGATGGTTTATAGGATTTGTTCGGCTGGCTGGGTCTGTTACTTGGAGTCCTGTTGATATCGGCCTTAATTAGATGCTAGATGAGACAAATGGATTTGATATGGTCTCAGCCTCACTTCATCTGATTAATTGGAGTGACCAACAAAGGGGGGAAGATTCTCCAGAAGACAAGACAAGATGCTGGGTAAATGAGGGATGGATATTGTTCTGAGGCAATCCTCCATGGGTCTCTTGTATTTCTGCATGTCTCATGAGTGGGACACTCACTGCCCTTTGTTTTGTACTGTCTTTTCAAGGATGCTTGAGTAGTGACCAGCCTTGGGAGATACAGTTTCTCCTTCCAAGAAAAGGACAGCTTTGCCTCCATTCTTGGAAGATCAAGAAGATAGTGTCTCCCTCTAGAGCAAAGAGCAGGCATGCTTAAATCCATTATCAAAGTTTCAGTTCCCTAAGCTCAGGGTTCCTCTTCTGTAATGCAACCTATTATGTCTGCAGTGGTCACCTGGCTCTCTTCATGTCACCCTGTGGAAATTGAGGCTTCGGGAACTGGTGCAAAAATGCTGCTACTTTGGCTACTATTGTTGTGAGTAATAAATTATCCTTCATCTCTGACCCAGGAGTCTCATGTTTTCTATTAGCATCCATAAAACTGTGGCAGGCTAACTTAATATCTTGTAAGAAGGATAAAGTCTCAGACATTGTTCAGCTCTTGACATACTCCAAGCAGCCGCTACCAAGCACTTGGAATTGGCACATGAGAAGAAACCAATTTTCCATCGCTGGCTTGGAGAGTGGGAGGGCAATGGGCATGTGATAGATCAAAAAGGCCTGCACCGGCAGGTCAACAACGGTGGGGAGGAGAGAAGTACATAGGGGCATGGCCATGCCAGTAGGGTCTACAAAAGTTCACTCTGTCCCTAGGTGCATCACAGAAGGTTTTCCACTTAATACAAAACAGGATTTGGCCCTGGCTTCTTCCTGCTCTATTTAATAGAGTAGTTTTGTTTGGCCTGCCTTCAATCTTGCTAGAGACAGACCAGGCTGCCATTGGGGGATTCAGGAAATCTTGCCATCTCCTTCCAACTCCTGTTTTTGCATCCTTTTCTCCTTCCCAGGTGCCCCCTTTCCCTAATGAAAATCTGTTTGCGTGGAGGAACGCATTAATGGTCAATTATACTCTAGTGTTGATTTACACTGTTGGAATGTTATATTTCTTCGAGAACATTCTTTGAACCTTAGCTGAATTTTTGGAAGGAATGACTCTTCCACATAGAAGACAATTACCACATTTTAGAGCAGGCAGAGATATTTGAAAGGATTTTTTCTGGTGCCCTTGGCATTGTACCATGTCAGTAGCACCTCTGCTCCATCTATCCACACGGGGGCAGGGGTGCTGATGGCTGCCTTCTTGGTGCTCCTCTCCTGTGAACAATTCTTACTCTCCCCAAATAAAGTTACACTAACCCAAAACCGTATAAAGAAAATAAATCTAGATATACGTCACCTTTCAGAGTCTTTTACAAATCTCCACCAGCTGGGAAACCTCAGATCTTAATTTTCATGCTCAGGGGCTATTTTCAGAAACTTGTAGAACATCCGAAGGGAGAATTTTTAAGAGATCTTCATGCCAATTAACTTGGCCCATTTTTAAGAAATGGGAATGATTATCTCAGAGATTAATTAAGATCGCTAAAGGTGATGGTAGACTAGAACCTAAATGCTCCCATAAATTATTCTCCCCTGGTTTAGCGTGAACATAGCGTGGGCAGAAGGGCAGAGGTTATTAAAGTGAATGAGGTCGTTGCCTTTTACAGGTCGATGGCGCCCTTTCATTTTGTGGAGGCAGGAAAGACAGAGGAGGAGAAATCTTCGTGGCCTTCACATTTGGATCATACAGCGCAATCCCTAATGTAATATGAATAGCATCCTGATGAATTAGCCTTAAACACGATGCTTAGCAGAGTAATGAACAGAATGCCTTGAACTCCAACACTGCTCCTGCCAATGACATCAGAAACCATCCAGGGGAAGCAGTTATCATCCAATGCCTGGTCTCAGAGGATTTAAAGGCTCTGAGAGACGTGGGGAAGAATGAATTTGTACCTTAAGAAATGCCTTTGAAACTACTGAATCTTTATTTTCAATTATGGAGAAAAAAACATTGTCCACTGGCACCTAAAAGCTCTCAGACCTTTTGGTTTGAAGTGACGGATTCCGGAACAACCCAAGGACTGGGTCTTTCCAGCTGAATGAGACCCTCAGATCATACAGTACCAGGGACAGGGACGGCTGAAGATTCAGTTCCCACTCTTGTCTCCTGCCCTGGATAAACAGTTCAGAAAGAGCTTTGTTCCGCTACAGTGACTGGAGAGCAGAAGCCATGCTCCACTGGGGAGTGCTGTCTTTCCCCGGCTTTCTTGACGCGCTTGGGTTGTTTGGGAGTGGTGCCGCATGCATCCCTTGCCTACTAACAGAACTGATTTTGTTCAGTTGTTCAGATGTCAGGAGCTGGGCCTCTCCTTGGCCCCAGGAGATAAATGTCTATTAGTACAAATCAACTACATTAATTACATTCTATTGGCTAGTAATTGTTTTAGGAATAAACTCATGAAAGAGCTCTGGCCAATGAGATAGAAGTGAAGGGGGTGGGGTGCTTCTGGGAATGTTTTCCTCATTCTTAAAAAGAGACACAAGAAAAGGATGTTCTCTGTAGGCCTTTGGACATTGCTGTGTTAGGACATAATGCTTGGAGCTGCTGCAGCTACTTTGCCACCATGAGACTTCAAGCCTGAAGACAAAGGGCAACATGTTGAGGATGGAAGAGCCAAAAGTTAGATAGAAAGAGCCTGGGTTCCTGAAGACATGATTGAGCTGAATACACCCCAGTTCTGAACTTCACCTTATGTGAGATCAGCGCCCTTATTTAATTTTCTCTTATTTACTCAAAGCCTTTTTGAATTGTGTTTTCTATTACATGCAGCTGAAAGGATTTTAAACTGACATGCATCTTTGCCTCCCCTTTCCCCGCTTCCTTGCCTTACCCTCCTTTATTTCTTAGATGTTGGCACTTGCAAGCTCAGGCATCTACATAGATCCCACATCAGCTGCCCAGCTCTGAGGACATGTATGGCACGGGGGTTCTTCAAAACTTCTTTGAAACCTCCTTGATGGCTCAGAAAGGAACACCTTTAAAGCAGCAACCTGATAAACACCAGTTCCACTTTTCCTTTCAAGTGTGGCAAGACATTCATGAAACTTCACAGGAACGGCAAGGACCTGGGCTCTTTGGCAGAGCACCTCGTGGTGACCCATTTTCACTTGTCTAGCCTTCTCATCCTCTTACTGGGGGCACAGTGTCTCACCCTGCAGGATTCTGCTTGCCTGGGAGAGGAGAGTTAGGTCACTGTAAGATGGGAAGACCTGAAGAATTTTTATTTCCTAGAGATTTTGCTTTTTCTTTCCCAAACTGGAAAAACAGAAAAATAAATCCCCCACATATTTCTGAAGTTCTTTTCTTCCCAAGTCCTCACATCTCTAAATATATCAAACATGATAATTTTTTGAGCAACCAAGTTATACATAATACATTTTATGTTCTTAAATGTATCAAGTGATTTTAGATCTGCACAGGATGCTAAAAAACAAGAACAGATAGTGCCCAATTTGTAAATTAATTTGGGAGTATAACTTTTTTTTAAGTGGGTTGCTTGAACGCAGAATGCTTTTTCTTATAGAAACAATGGTGGTTGAGTTCCAAGTCTGGACCACACAAACCCACGTATTCCACATCGTGCCGCAGCTTTGTCGTTTACCAACCACACTAATACCGTTAACGCTTGCTGAGCCTCTCCTCTGTGCCTGACTCTTTACTTCCACCTTTTTATGCATTATCACGATGATTTATTTCTCACAACAGCTCTGTGTCAAAGGGAACCAAAGCTCAGATAGCTTAAGTAACTTGCCCAAGGACACACAGCATGTAAATGGTAAAACCAGGACCCTGTGGGCTCTCTGGCCGCAGGGTTAGTTGTTTTCACATTTATCTTGCCCTCCTGATGGGTCTCAGCCACCATCTGCATCAATGTTTCTCTGGAAAAATGTGTTCCAAATTCCAACTGCCAAGAGCACATCTCTCAGGCCTGGCAGCTAAAGTCCCCCTTTGCCCTTCCAATTTCCCTTTTCTTCTCCTCAATAGCAGAGAGAGAGAAAGAGAGAAAAAGAGAGAGAGACAGAAAAAGAGAGAGAGAGAGAGACAGTATATCCGTGTGAAGGTTGGCCCAGCATGAAAGCCTCATCCTGTCATTTGCCAGACAGCCTGTCTCCATCTCTGGCCTTGCCCATCTGCTGGCTCCTCTACCCCATCCTGTAGCTGAGCTGGAGATAACGCACACACTCCTCGTTACATGTCTGCTGCTTCTGCCACCGGTTTACAGCCCAGCCACTGACACAGGTTTGATAAAAGGGCTTGGTGATTATTCAAATCCCAGCTTAGACTAGGACTTACCTTTGCAAGTCTTCAATGAAATGTGGCTTTAAAACAAGCATAGTCAGATTTCTGTCCCCTCCCCTCTTGGTGTCTCAGTTGGTGAGGACCATCATAACGGTCTTTATACCTCATCTCTGTCCCTAGACCTGCCCTCCCTCTTCTCACCAGGCTAATCTCTCCTTTCCATGCTTCTGAAAGTGTTGGGAGTCTTGTAAAATCAGCCAGGCAGTCTCAATGCCTCCAGTTGGCCTGCATCTCACCCAATGTACTCTCACCTATGTATTTCTTATTTACAAAAATCTTCCAGCCCAGTTTTGTAGTCTCCCTTGAGAGCAAGTTCCACCCCACCCCTTTTCCGTAAAAGCAAGACCTAATTTCTCCGTTACCGTGTAACTATCTTATGCATCTTCTACCGCTCTTAGGAAGAACTTAAGCTACCCATCTTGCCTTTGGTCATTATTAATATTACATTGAGGATTCATAATTTAGTTTGTGGAGTATTTTGGACCTGGCTCTCTAATCTTCTTCCTTCTGTTTCCTGGATTTCCCCGTAACTTCACTGTTCTTTGGTGCTCCTACTCAAGAGGAAAGAGAAGTCAAGGAAAAGACTTAGCACAATGCCTTGGCCAAGGGGAAGTGCTTACCACTGACTAAGAGAAGTGTTTCCATTGTCCCTGGACTCTCGTTCTCCTGTTTTCATAGATAATTGGGAGTTGGTTTTATAAAGTGGAAATGACATGAAAAACAAAATAGAAAGACATTATCAACATAATCGACACTGAAAATATGCACAATCTAATGAGTTCTTGGCTAAGAAATTATCCAGAATTTTTAGGAAATAAGAATGATTTAAAATTATTGCCAATATGAGTGAAAAGTGTTCCCTTTGGGAGCTGAGCGTCGATGGTCTCCAAAGACCTTCGCTGCCATTAGTTGATTAATTAATTCATTAACACCTCGTAGAACACAGGATATTGACTCCATATGGCACTGAGCAGGCAGTTTGATTTCTTTAGAAAATTTCTCTTATACAAAAGCACAGAAATAGTAAACAATTAAGCTCTAAGCTGCCTCGTTGTGATCTTTTATTGATCAAGGCAGAAATTTGAGAGGAGGAAGCCTTCAGCCACTCGCTCCAGCCAGACGTCACTTGCCCCACAATGACATGATACCGGGAGATACTTGTTCCTATTAGAAAGCCTTTAAGGAAGAAAACAAGCCCATGATGTGCTTATGGCTCACGTTACTTCTGTCTGAGGTTAATCGCCCCCGTGTCGAAGACTGAAGCATTTTCTGGTGGACTCCCAAGAGGCTGAAGAAAGTGAGATGACGAGTGCGCTGCCTGCCGCCTTCTGAGTCCTGGCTTCATTAAGTTGGGTTGTAATGCCTTTTTTTTTTTTCCTAATGAAGCTATTAGGACAATGACTTATGATTGTGCGGCTCAGTGAGACCTCCAGGGAGTGAAGGTGGGGGCATGAGCAGAAAGGCTGAGTTTGGATCAATGACAAGGGTCTGAGCCATGCTGCTGGGTGGGATTTTTGCTGCTTCGTTCCCAGGGCTCTGTGTTACCCTCAGGTCCTGTCCCTGCTCACCAGCCAGCCAACTGTTCCCCCATCCCAAGGTCTCCAGGTGGATCCAGGGGTGAGGCAGAACCATCGAAGTAGGATCAGCAGTGGCCTCAGTGTCCCAAACGTTTCTCCTTCTCTCCTCCTGCTCCAGGTTTCTTCCCTCCTGTGTGTTTCTTCAGGTACTACCCCCTTTCTCTACTTCTATTCTCAGCAGAGCTCCTTGAAGGAATTATCTACACCTACTGTCTCTACCTCCCTCTATCTCTACCTCCCCATCCCACTTCCCAGGCACCTCCCATGCCTCTCTTGCAGCTGCTCCTTGGTGACAAAGCTCATCTTACTACTCTGGGGGGTAAATCTAATCAACAACCATGTGATATATCTTCCTGCTGGAAGGCTTTGGAAATTGTCCACAACTCCCTCCTTAATATCTCCTCCTTTGGCTTTTGTGACAACTGTTGACAGTATTTTTCCATTTATTCCTTGTGGCAGTCATGAAGATGCAGTGCTCAGGTCCCCCTTTGAGAAAGGCAGTAGCCCGATTGAGACTCCCTTGAGATTCCCTGCACCTGTGGCCAAGGTCTTCCCGGGTGGCTTTCGGCTGATGACTGAGCAAGGCCATGGTAGAAGAACCCAGCTACTTCCCTCCAACCCAGAACCCTCTACAAGAACCTTTGCTCTGGAGCTCCCAGTGGGTGGCGGAGACTTGGTCAGTCTGCATCAGTCTGACACTCCCCGCCCCAATCCTGCTTCTTTCCTTTCCCTTTCACAGGTGTTGGTCCCGATAAACCTTTTGCTCTCCCAACTCTGTCTCAGTGTTTGTTTCCTGGAGGACCCAGATGACACATTCCTTATACTCCTTTGTTACTATTACTTTTTGCCAGCCTCTTAAATGATGGTGTTTCAAAGGCGTTGGGCTAGGCCCGCTCCTCTTCTCAATTTACCCATTGTTCTTGGGTCATTGTCTTATTCTCCTCCATGTCTTTCACTCTCCCCCCACACTAGTGACAAAACCCAAATCTCTCTCTCAGATCATATCTCTCCCCAGTCGTCAAGTCTGTGTATCTCTGCTTTGCAGATATCTCCACTGGGATGTCTTGCAAGCACCTCAAACTTAACAAGTGCAAAAAGGAACTCATCAACCCAAGCCTCTGGCCAACAAAATGGTCCTCCCATCCTCTCTGACTCAGAGAGTGACACCTAACTGTGGATTAAATCTCTGTGACAGAAATCTTGGTCCTGCTCTTGATTCTTCTGTTGTTCTGCAGTCACAGCCAGTATCCAGATCTCCCAGGACTTCTCACGATTTGCTGTCTTAATTCTTCCTGGAGCTTCCTTTGTTTTGGCCTTGATCATGGCAACCACCTCCCGAGTGGTCTTTCTGTTCCTAATCCCACCAAATTCAATCCATCCTTGACTCCACTGTGAGAGTGTTCTTAAAATACGAATCTCGTATCCTTCCCCTGATCAGTCCCTTTCAATGGCTTCCCTCCACCCCTCAAGATAAACCCAAACATCTCAAAATGGCTTTGGGAAGAGAGTCTCAAAGAGCAGTCCCTGGACCAGCAGCATCAGCATCACCTGGGAACTCACTAGAAGTGCAAATTCTCAGACACCAGCCCAGACCCACTGACTCAAAGCCCTGGGGGTGGGGCCTAGCAATCCGTTTAATGAGCTCTCCAGGTGATGCAGCTGAAGTGTGATTATCAGTGGTTCAGGAAGCCACTCTCATCTCTAGTTCCCTCATTTGTCCTGCCTGTACATCCGCCTCTTCTCCTGTTCTGATCACACTGAGCATCTTGCTTATTCAATATGGGCCTCCCTCTGCCTACTCCTGATTCGGCTTCAAGAATCAGTGCGTGTATCACCTCCTCCAGGAAGCCTTCCCTGACACTTCTCTAGCTGAGTTAGGCGCCCCTCCTCTGTGCTCTCAAGTTCCCTATGGTTTACTCTATCACAGCCTTTATCTTGCTGTGTTATAATTGCCTTTTTACCAGGCTGCATCTCCCACTAGACTGTGAGCTTGTTCAGAAGAGAGACTGTCTTTCATATCTGACTCTCTGGGGCTTGGCTCATTGCCAGGCCCAGAGAAGGGGTGCAATAATGACGTCCTGAGGGAGGAGTATCAAGCCCCTGCCTTTGCTGGGGTTGCTGGGCCACAGTGATGCAGCCAGCTGCCTGCAGCAGGTGTATTCTGCCTCCTCATGTGCCTCTGGACATCTACCTTAAAAGTAGTGGGACTGGAGTTTGATCTCATCCTGCTTGTTTCATTTTAGCCCTGGGGAGCTGGATGCTGGCATGTGCTAATTAGATGATGGCATTGGGTCTGACTGGTCTTGTAAATGTATGCACAGGCAGTGAGCAGAGCACAGTTCAGACAGCATCATCTTGGAAATGCTTTGATTCTCACAGCTAAGCAGCCCGACCTGCACTCCTGGCAACTTGGCATAACCCTGCCCTGCCGTTCCTGGCGAGAGCCTGCCTTGGGGACCGGCTCTGCAGTAAAGATGCTGCCGCTGCTGCTCCGTCTTCCCAGGCTGTTGAACCCTGCAAGGCCTTAATTTGTCCATATGTTCTGCCAAGTGCTCTAGGCACAAGCCTCTTGAATGAGTCACTCCCTCAATGGTTCTGATTTGAAATCACAGAACATCAGACATGAAGCTGGAAATGCATCAGACAGAGGAGGAGGCTGAGAGGAGCATGGGTCTCTTTAGGCAATCTGGGAGCCCAACGGAGGACCTGTCCAGGTTGCAGATGCTGATACAAAACAGAGCAGAGAAAGGTTACTTCCTGGTCTGAAAAGAACGGTGCTTCTCCCCATCCCTACCTCCTGTTGTGGCAGCTCCAGCCACTTCCTGGGTCCTGGATACATCAGGAAGAGGAGGTCTGGGAAACAGACCGGGAAAGGCTTGAGCTTGATGGAGCATCTTTGTGTGTGTTGATTCCCTGTGAGGCCAGAGCCCCACACTGCACATGTCAGAGGGACAGCTTTCTCCCGTCAGTCACCCTGCAGCCTAAATGCATCACTTAAAGGCAGTGGTCTGTGATCTATTTGGGAGGATCAGTGACCCTTTTGAGAATCCATGAAAATGGTGGTTATTCTCCCCAGAAAAAGGAATGGTTCCCAATAGGCATGTATTTTTTGGTCTCATTTCAGGTGTTTTGTGGAATCCCTGAAGTTCATCCATTAACTGTAGGAGCCCATGGGCTGCTGCTGAGGAGTCCCTGCTGTTTGTAGGGCCTGGTCTTTTCTGCACCAAAGTTCCCCCCTCCATCGGCCTTGCTCCTGAAGCCCCAGGCAGAAACGCTCCCTGCTTGGTGCTCACATGGTGAGCAGTCCATGCTGCACAGCCAAGCACAATAGGTCACGAGGCCTCAGGCTCTGGAGGCCAGCTGGCCCCAGCTGCTGCCCTCGATCCCTGTCCTGGCTTCCCCACATACTGGCTGTGTGACCTGTGGGCTGATTGGTGAGCCATGCTGAGCCTCAGTTTCCTCGCTGATGAAGTGAGCACCATCACGGCATCTGTTGCTCAGGGTTGTTGTGGGAATTCAGTGACAGCCTGTGCGTCAGGGCTGTGTACAGGGACTGGCACAGAGGGAGGACGCTGCGGCTGGGCCTTTTGTGTTCTGTGTCCCTGGTGCCTTCCACAGGGTCTGTGCACAGTAGGTATTCACTTAGTGTTGGTTAAAAAGGAGAAGGAATGACTAGGCTTAGACAGAGCTATATTACACCTTTGGGACCCGGCTAAAAGTGGCCAGGCAGGCAGCAGTAAAAGGGGAGCGGCCTTGCCTTTAGTGTCCCCATCCTGCTTAGGCTCCTGGATTTCCCCCAAGTTGGAGAGCTGGGCGCTCAGCCTAGGACCTGGCAGATATGGATTAAATGAGACAGTGTGAAAAGCGTAGCCTGGTGCAGGAGCCCTGGTTTTGGAGTCAGAACTGGGTTCAAATCTAGCCTTGACACTAATCTGACTTTGCACAAACTTAATCTCTCAGGGCCTCAGTTTCCTCAAATGGAATGTGGGATTGTTGATGCCTGTCTCATAAGGTTCTTGTGCAGATCATATTAAATCAAGCATATAAAATGTTTAGCACATAGAAGACGCTGAAGTGGAAGCTGTAGTCATTATTGTTAAGAGTGGAAGGCTGAACAAATGTGAGTCCTGAAAATCAGTGTGTTACTGTTCATTTTTGGGTTAGGATCAGCTCAGCCCTAGACACAGAGGCCTGGGGACATGCCTGATACCAGGCTCTAGGTTAAGGCTGCTTGAATTAAAATCCTGGCTTTATCACTTGCTAGCTGGGTGACCTTGAACAAGTCAGTTAACCTCTCTGAGCCCCAGTTTCTTCATCTGTGAAATGGATACTGTAATACTACTACCCTTCAGAGTTGCTTTTATTATGAAGATCAAGTGAGAGAATGTACAGATTGCATTTAGTGCAGTGTCTGGCAGTAGCAAGAACTCAGTCAGTGGTAACTTTGTTACCATCATTGTCAGAGGGAGAGCAAGAGGGGTGTCCACACCCTAAACCCTACCTTAGCCTGCAGAGCTCGACAGGTGGCAGGGGTCAGCCTTAGCTTCTTGAGGAATTATTTTGTTTTGTTTTTGTTTAGTAGCTAAGTTTGGACAATGTAATGGCAACCTCCAGGTGGCCTGGCCTGGGCTGGGCCAGGAGAAAGACCAAGGTCCCACAGACTCCAGGGGCCGTGGAGACCCTGTAGTGTCCCAGACAGCAGGCTACTTAGAGCTTACTCCATTGGAGATGCTCTGTGCACATTTCCTGGACAAGTGGTTCCTCCCCTCCCTGGTCCCTGGAGGCCCTGTCAGCTGAGGTTTCCAGGAATGGACCTACAGTCTCCTAAGAAGAAGTCCATTTCAGATTACTTGAGGCTGAGGCCATGTGGCTCTGTGCTCTATTCAGCCCAGCTCCTCCAGGAGAGCCCCCCACAGGCCCAAGGAGGCTGCCGAGCTTCGTTTGTATTCATCATCACTTGGAGCTGCACCTTTTTTCTAGACTGTGCGGGGATGTGCATCACCATGGAAACGCTAGAGGTGAAATCACTCAAGTGTTGGCAAGCGGAGTTTCTCTCTGGAGCTTGGAAAAATGGAGAGTAGGCTCACCGTGTCACAGAAAGGAAAGATGCCCTTAAAACAACCCGAATACTCTCAATTCCATTTGGGGACATTCTCTTTAAATAAAAACTGAACAATAAATGAAAGAGAAATGTTTTCAGCCTCTAGATCGGCTACCTCAGAGAGTCCACTTGGAAGGGGCATGCCAATCCTTTCTGGCTTTCCTAATCTCCTGTCTCTTGTGGAGTGGATAACACTTTCTGTCTGGAAGGAAATGGGGTGACATCTCAGGGCTGATATTTTAAATTGATGAAGCTGGAGCCCAGAAGCATGGACCCTTGTTCCTGTTGGCCATTTCTGGTCCTTTGCCTGATTTTTGGGCCCAGGATCCATTTTCTAAATGAGGATCTGACAGGCTCCTGGTAGCTAAGGTCGTTGAGGATGTGTCCTCACCTAAGGGAGGGAGGGGGCTTCCAAGATAGCTATGCCCGTATCTGCTCGCAGGCTGCCCTGCCCTCAGACTTTTGAGGGCTCAACACCAGCTCCTCGGAGCTAATTCAGGCAGTGAGAAACCGCACGGCTCTGGTTGGCTGGACTGAGGCAGGTTGTGGGAGAGTGCCAGTGGTGTTGAGGGGTGGCTAGGCACTAGGACAGCTTGGGGGCGACTTTGGCTCCTGGGGATCAGAGCATGCCCACGGCCTGGAGGACACCATCCGTGTGGACTGCTTGAATTCTAGCTCAGCCTTAGGGTTATATGATTCTTTCTTCTCTTTCTTCCCTCCATTGGGCGAAAAGAGCACTGACGATACTCCTCGCTCTCCATCAAGGGCAGTTTTGAACATGTTCTGTAAAAGCTTGGCTTCATTCCTTCACTCACTCATTCATTCAATGAGTATTCACTGAATGCCTGTCATGTGTTTTGCTAAGGCCTGAGGATAATAGTTGGAAATAGTTGGACCAGGATGGCAGAATGAATATATGGTCACAAATAAAGACACCTATTAAGCTAAAGACCAGTGCTTTCAGCAAATGACTCTATTGTAACGGTTATACTTTTTCTGTTTTTATCAGGGGCTTTGATTACTATGTCAAAGGAGGTTAGGACAGACAGACAGAGAGATAGGCACCCCCCCCGCCCCCCCACAACTGGCCTTGAAACTAAAGTCAGTGTTTCACTTTGCCAGGTGAGAACAGACGGGTGAACTGAAATGCAATCTAATCTATTCCATTCTGTGCTATTAAGGCTGCCCTTTAACCTTAGTGCCTTAGTTACTTCATATTAAACTTCAGTCAGAACCATTAGAATGTTCTATGTGTCAGAGGTCCTAACATGGGAAGAGCTAAGGTTTGGAGATGTTGGCATGTGGGGTCAGTGACACCTCTTCTGGTATCTGACTCAGGGCTGCCTGTGGCACAGCTAGCCAGGGCGTGTCATTTACACAGATTGCATGGTGGATGGTGCTTCTGGAGCTGTGCAACTAGACAGCCCTGGTGCAGGTGGCTCTGAAGGGTGTTGTTTGGAGGCAAGTGGGGACTAAACTCTAGAGGCAGGCAGGAGGGGGAGAGGCACTCCAAGGGGTGTAGGAGATCCTGAGTGAGTGGGTGCAGGTGGGGTGAGTGGTGTGCTGTGGACGTGGCAGAATGGCATTACTAGATGATAAAGTGACAAGCAGTGATGGTAGACAGGAGCCAATAGGGAGAATGAACAAGAACTCATAAAGATAAGACCGGCCCCTTTGGGAGGCTTCTAGAAAAGCACCAAAATAGAGAGGTCTGAGGTGCTAACATTGGTAGGTGGGGGCTATTGGTCTACAGCCTTGGGGACAAACTCATGAAATGGCCATATGTATGATTCAGCATTTAGTGGGGGCCCTGGGTCATATGGGCTTCCTGTTGGGTATGTTGTTCTCAGGAGGATTATTGTTTTAACAAAGGAACACCGGTTTCTTTATTGAAGGCCTCAGTGAGAAAATTGCAAAATATGAGAGGACCAGAAATAATATCGCAACCTATACCTCTGCTGAGCACTTGGCTTCTTTTTACTTCTAGCAGAGGCTGACAAAGGTTCAGCCAAACGGTTTCCTCTTCTTCCTGAGCACACATCTGGACTACATTTCCCAGCCTTCCTTGCAGTTAGGTGTAACCATGTGACCGAGTTCCTGTAAATGGATGGTGAGCTGAAGTGACGGGCACCATTTCCAGGCCTGGCATAACCCATCCTAAGTCCAGTCTCCGTGATCTTTCCCTTTCTGCTGGCTTGATGGAGACGAGCACGGTGACCTGGGAAGCCATGTGTTGAAGGTAGTGGAAGCACAAGATGGAAACAGCCTGGGTCCCTAAATCTCCACTCCAAGGAGACCTGCTTACCGATTAGGAACATCCATTTAGCACTTTACACAAGTAGGAAATAAGTCACCATCAGGTCTGAACCAGCACACATGTTTGAGTTTGTTTGTTGCAGCAGCAACTGTACCTTAACTAAAACTCTGTTAACGCTGAGTTTTTCCCAGTCAGGTCGAACTTTCTGAATCATGAGTCTACTTCTGGTCCCTTCTGGAGTCTGCAACCATGGTTTTCTCTGTTCAAGAAATGGCCTAAAGCTTCTCTTAGCAGAGGCTTTAGTGGGGAAATCAACAGCAGCAACAACAACAACAACAACAACAGAGCTCTATATAACCCAAATCTGCCTTCTAGTGTCTTCCCTTCTTATTCGCAGTTCTTCCCTTTGCAGCAATAGTTTACTCCGTCGTCTGTTCTTGTGTTCCTGCAGGTTCTCTTGTTCAAGCTGCTCCCCAGTTCCGACTTTATTCCTTTTAGGGCATGGTTCCTGAAGGACGGGCTTTGGAGTTACACAGACATCAGCTCAAACCCAACCATCTCCATGTACTGATCTTGTGACCATGAACGTGTTCTGTCTCTGAATCCCAACATCCCCGTTTGTAATATGGAGCTGTAGGCACTTCATAGGATTGTCGTGTTGAATGAGATCCTGTGCCTGAGGCACCCAGCATTGTGCCTGGCAGAGTAGCTCCCTCTCAGAGTAGCTGTGATTGCTGTTGTGTTTGATGTTGTGATTTCAGACCGTTTACCATCCTGGTGAGTGGCTCTGAATATATTTGAGTTTGGTTCAAATCCCATGGCACTTGGATCTGAACAGAGGTCTGCAGCTGATATCCAAGCAACATCGGTGCAGGGGACCATTGCTTCTTGTGACATGGGTACAGTATTCATACTCCTTTCCACTGGTTAGCAGGCCCTTCAAGTCATTGGTCGTGGAGCTTGTTCTCAGCTGGACCCTCCAACCATCAGGGCAGTAGCATTGTGCTAACTCACCCAGGCCCACTTAAGGCATCGCTCTTTCTCTTAGGCCTTGACACCTCAGGGCACCTCCCATGGCATTGCCAGCTAGAAGGTGGCTTCGGGAGCCTGACACATTCTAAAGGATCTTTGAAAGGATTCTATAGAATGATCATTCTTAACCTTTCCTGAATCATGGGTCTTTTGGAGAATTTGATGAAAGTTCTGGATCTTCTTTTTAGACAAATATCCAGACACACATAGACACAGTGTTTTGTATTCTATGGGAGGCCTCCAAGGAGAGTCAGCCCTTGGCTGGCAAGGTTGGAGTGGCAACATGCCTGCCACTTCTGGGGAGCTGAGAACTCTTCGTGGGGAGGGAGCTCCGGGCAGCCTCCCCTCCCAAGGCCTCAGCAAAGTGAGACCAATCCAAGCCCTTTTCTCATCAAGCTAAAATCAGCTGTGTGAAACCTCAGAGGGGCCCTCTCTGTGCCCTCCTAGTCATTTCAGTCTAAACAATCCTACAGGTTCAGAACGTTAATCAGTGTCATCAGGAGTCTGTCGATGTTACATGGAACTTGATTGGTTCTTTGGAGGAAAGTGAGTCACCAACTAGGAGAGTAGGCTGCAGGCAGCAACGCACAGAGGCAGAGGCAAGTGAAAGGGCACACGGAAGAGATCAAGTGTGCTCGTACCGCTCCTCCGAGCCTGCAACCTGAGAGGAGCCTGCTTGTGCTGATGGGGCTTCAAGAGGTTTTCAGAAGCACCAAGACAAAGGATGTGCCTCCTCCTCCCTGTCTTTATTCCTCTCTTTCCTTTTCTGCATGTGGAACCACATCCAGTGGAGGGGGAAGGGGACAGGCTATCCACTTGCTGTCAGAGCTGATCACTGCTGACCTTATCAAAAAAAACAGAATCAATACACTCTCCTCCCAGCAGCCCAGAAAAATCACAAGGAGTTTGAATTGGAGCAATTTGAAGTGCAGAATCGTCTCAAGCAGAAGACAAGCTAGTAAACTATTGTGTCTCTGAATCCTCCCATGCGCTTCCTCAGAGTCAGGCGGGACCAGAAGCCTCACAAGAATTCTGGTGCAGGACGGGCACCTGACGAGGGGAGGACTCCCAAGTAGCCTTTGTTAGTCTGGCCCCGCTCCAAGCTGGCTGGCACTCTGGGCTCAGAGCGCCACCTGCATTGAAAGGGAGGTCTGTAGGGCTGGGGCTAGAGCTCAGGGCAGTGACCTTAGCCCTCCCCAGGACCTTTCATCAGGCTCTTGGGAAGACCCTCACCTGACTTGACCCTGGAGCAGAGGTCTCCAGCTCCAGCTGCACCCTTGGAAAAACCAAGCTGTGTCACTGGTTTAGAGCCAAGGGTCCTTTGCAATGTTACCACCCCTCTCCTCCATCTGGTTTCTTTGCTCCTCTTTAGCTTTGTTCCAGGTTTGTTTTCTATTCCTCTTCCCTTTCTGCTTTGCCTCTTTTTTCAGGAAGGAGAAGACTATGCAGAAGGAATGGAGGAGAGAGCCATTGTGGGTGGAAGGGAAGGGGAGTTAGATGGGGTCACCTGGTGCCCAGCAGAAGTGCCGGCTTCCTGTTGAAGATGGCTCACCCTCCGATGAGCGGCAGGTTCTGGGTTGGAGTGAAGGGCCCAGATTCTCTAGAACCTCAGAAGCTGTTCCCTGGTGGCAGTGGAACCTGAGCTCCCCTTGGTTATGTCTTCCATTCCTTCTCTGGCCTTCTTAGTCTTTCTAACAACAAACTAGTGTCTTGAGTATATCCCTCAAGACATCAACTCCCTACACATTTCTCCATCTTCTATTTCTGGCCATTCTTGCCATCTCAGAGCTCACAGCAGTTGGAGCCAGTGTGGCACAGGTGCCCAGGGCAGGCAGAACCATTAGGCATCCTCATCACACTTTATTATAATTGCCCATCCAGCCTTTCTCTGTCACTTGGCATTGAGCTCCTCGAGAGGAGTGACGGGTCTGATTCTTCCTTGTGTCCCCAGAACCTATCCCAGGAGACTGCACAGAGCAGAGCTCAGGGACTGACTGGCATTCTTATGCTCATCAGGAAGGCAGGCCTACCTTGACCGGGGTCCACGCTGACTCCCACATAGAGGCATCAGGGTCAGCCCTTCTGTGGCCTCATAGCTTCATTGTTGAGCAAGAACGCAGACAGCAGAGCTGGCCACTTTGCTGGCCTCTCTACACTTCTGCACCATGATGTCTCGGCAGGTCTGGTGCCCTCTGCCTGGAATGCATCCTACTCAGGCAGAATTAATAGCTCTCTTTTCTGAGTTCCCAAAGGGCTTTGTACTCAAGTTTTTTATAGAACTGATCACATTGAACTTTACTGGCTGTTTGCATGGCTGTCTCCTCCTATGCAGGCATTTATCTATCCCACAAATACTTGTCGAGCTTCTTTGCTGGGTGTGGGGACACATGAGGCATGCACAGACAGGGCTCTGGCCCTTGTGGAGGCAAGTGGGAGGATGACCAGCCTAGACAACGCCAGGCACATAGTAGGCTCACATCAAATATCCATTGAATGGAATTGAGGATGTGGCATTTGCAGAGGCTGGGCAGGGCAGGCAGCCAGAAAGAGGAGATGGAGGAAGTTGATGTCTTATTGTTACCATTCAGAGGGTCTAGAACTGGGAAGGGAGAAAAGTGAGCAGAAAGAAGGAAATCTTGTTGGCTGAAGTGGGCTGGGGTAGGAGATCCAGCAAGTTAGGCTACCGCAAGGATCGCATTAATGAGGAGCCTGCCCTCCACAGGGCTCATTCAAAGGTGTGACTGCACGTGTTCTTCCAGCTGTTTACACCTGCCATCACTCTGGGCAGACACAGTTCTCCAGGTGCTGAGGGAGGGGGAATGGTTATCAGGAGAGTGTGCAAGGAGCAGCAGTGGCAGGTGGAACCTGGTGCTGACTTTATTAGTCGAAGGGAGTGTAATGCACCTGACTTTTTTTTAATCACTTGGGTAAAGAGAGGGACACCATCCCTGAGCAAAGAATGAAACAGCAAGGATGAGGCATCACAGGTTTGCATTCTCCCCACAAGGGAAGGAGAAAGGAAGGTGGGGGGCAGATGGGAGTGGTATGCTGGGCATCCCAGGTCACCAGCATGCAGAGCCGATGCCTACAGCTGGTGCCTGAGTGAGGCTTCTGGCTCCCTTTGCAGCTGAACACAGCCCAATGGCAGGCAAGGCTGCCAGCAGGCCAGCTGTCAGGATTTCCCGACAGAGCAGCCGGGAGCCAGCCCCTTTGGGGCAGAGGAGCACCGATGCCTGACCTTCCTTGCCAGTGAATCTCTTCCCACACGACTGGGTTTCCTAGGCCTAGGCATCCTGTAAAATTCCCCATGCCCCTGAACCTCATCAACTCTCGGGCAGGGAGCAGAAACGAACATGGCACCACCAGCCACAGATGGCCACCACTTCTAAATAAGCATTTCATTAGTTTGGAACCCGGGGAAAACACGGTTCAAGTTATAGGGAAAAATAAATGAATAAGGAGAGCCTGATTTTAAATCCTGCTAGTTATGTTCAGCACGTCCATAAAAATAAGCAGAGCTCTCTTTTCAAAGGGGCCACTGTTAATTAGCTGCGGCGCCCATTCGAGCAGTTTGTCTGGTTATAACGTGGTTATGCCGTGCTGGGGAAGAGGTGCACGGTTCCACATATCCTTTTTATGCCCACCCCTGTCATGCTGAAATTAGCTCCCTCACTCAGTAACTGTGCTTTATGGAGGAGCTGAATGGGAATAGCGTTGCTTGTGTTTACACTTGCTGCCTGCCCCTGGAAGGCCAATTCTTCCTCATTCCTTCCTCCTGAGGTTGGTGCTCAATCCTGATTGGAGTGGACACCTGATTCCATTTCCACAAGCTGTGTGTTCTGTTTCTCTTCTTCTTCTCCCCCGGGTAGTGACTGTGCGTGCTTTTTGTGCCCTCTGTCTAACCCCCGACGGCTTGCACTGAGTTCGGAGTCCTGCTACCCATTCCCCTGAGATCAGGTGTCTAGTCCCCTCTCATCCCCACTGACAGACTTGTCTTGACCGAGGAGGGGTTTAGGCTGTGATTCAGAAAGCCTCCTGAATGCCGCTGTGGGAAGACATTTCAGCAGGTGACAAGGGAGGTGTGGAGAACCTGAGACCTGGATTTGAGTTCCAGCTGCACCTCAGATAACTTTGCTGAACCCATTTCCCCAGCTGCAAGATGGGGACAAGAGGCTCTGCTGTGGGGAAGAATGATGGTTACAGGGCTCCTGGGCATCTTCTGACCTGCTTCTTTAGGTGTTCATCAGCTTGGGCTTACATTAGGTGTGAGACCACGGGACCTTAAAAAAAAATCTTAAAGCTGAAGAGCCTCTTATTTTTAGGCTGATTCTGCATGCAAAGTTTCCTGGTTTCCGAGTGGGTCTAGTTTGGCTATTCTGAGATGCTCTCAGAAGGACCCCATGGCTCCTCGTCAGTATAATAGCAAGCGTCTTTGGGCACCTACTGAGTGTCAGCTCTGATCTAGTGGTTTGCACTCTGCATTATTTAATCTTTATCATGACACGGTGAGGTAGGTTTTATTATTCTTATTTGACGAATAAGGAAACTGAGAATCAGGAGGTTAATAATGGGTCCAGGATCTCACATTTGCTAAGTGTGAGAGTTGGTTTCCACTGTCCTGTGGACTTCCAGTACTGTCTTTCCGCCATGCATGGCTTTCCCTGTACAAATCCAAGAATCCGAGCTGAACAGATCCCTAGAGCAGCGCTGTCCACTAGAAAGCTTTGTGCAATGACGGAGAAGTCCTATTTGCTCTGTCCAATGTGATAACTCTTAGGCACTTGAAAAGTGGCTAGTGTGACAGAATTAAGTTTTAAATTTTATTTAATTTTAATTAATCTAAATTTAAATAGTTCACTCAGGTAGTGGATACCATATTAGACAGCAGAGTGCTTGAGCCTGCATTTTGCTGTGCAAGTCTTCAAGGGGACCCCAGGAGCTCGCAATCAATGGCCCCCACTCAAGCTCTTCCTACCCGACCCCCACATATGGACACAACTTAGCGGCTGCTTTCCTGTAGTTCTGTAGCAAACTGTGTAGAGAATGTCACCTTCTGCTCACAGTGATGTGGCCAGGGCTCTGGGGCTTTAGCTGGACATAAGACGGGATGGCCCTCCATCTTGTAGTTTCTTTTCCAGCTCCCCTTTGACTTTTGGTGTCTGATCTTCATCTCAGGGTCTCCAGATTTCCAGCTCAGTTCTGTCTGTAGATGTGATTGGTGGTCCTTTGGCTCTCCAGAAGTAGCTGGTCCTTGTAGGAGGCTCTTTTCTCGTTCTTGGCAGTGTGGGCATCACATTTTTTTCTTTCTCTTTAAAATATCTTTTTTTCTGATTATAAAGGTAGTGCGTGATGATTATAGAAAATGTGGAAAATAGGGAAAAAATAAATAAAACCTGGGAGCCAGACTAGTGTAGACATTATCACTTTTATAATTTGAGAGTTTTCCTTCTAGATACATGTGTTTTTAATACAAGGAAAATACCATTTGTAACCTCAATTTTTATTTACCAATAGATCTTGAATATTTTGTCATAAAATATACTTCAAAAACATGGTTTTAAACAGGTGTAAAGTATTTTCTTGTGTGAATATATTACAGCTTATTTAACGAATATCTCAGTGGGACATTTAGGTTATTCCCAATGTTTTGCTATTTTAAATAACACTAAGGAGAGTCCTTATCGATGATTCAGATAGTTCTTTGTACATACCGGTAATCAGTTTACCAGAGCAGAATCCTAGAATTGCAGTTGAAAGGTCAAAGGACATGCATGCTTTAAAGGTCTCACTGGGTGTTGCCAAAATTGCTTCTAGAAATGTTTATCAAGTTTAACTTCCATTCATAGAGTCTGAGGGTGCTTGACTATGATGGAATAAAGCGATCTGAACAAATGCCCACCCCTCGTATTCACCACTGTATTTTTTTTAAAATTGGAATTAGAAGGTGTTTCACTTATTATTGCTGTGTAACATCTTACCCCCAAACTTAGCTACTTAAAACAACCACTTAATTTCATTCATAATTTGTGGGGCAGGAATTCAGGAGGGGCTTGACCGGGTAGTTCTTCCATGGGGTCTCTGATGTGGCTACTGTCAGAAGTTGGCTGGGGCTGGAATAATATGAAAGCTTGATAAGGCTGGATGTCCAAGATGACACTCACATGGCTGCATTTGGTGCTCACTCTCACCTGGGAGCTCAGCTAAGGCTGTCCACTGGAATACCTGCATGTGATCTCTCCAGCATGGTGATCTCAGGGTAGTGGGACTTACGCACTGACTTCCCCCAGAGTGAGCATTCCACGAGATCCGAGAGGAAACTGCATGGCCTTTTCTGACCTAGTCGTGAAAGTCATATGACACCACTTCTACCATACTCTACTGGCTGAAGCAGTCATAAATTTGTGCAGATTCAAGGAGAGGGGACATAGACTCCACCTTTTAATGGGAGAAATGTCAAAGGTTTGAGGCCGTTTTTGAAAACTGTCAAAGAAGATATTTTATATGTAAGCATGGCCTGGATGGTATTAGTGACACATTCACTGTCAGTGGTACTCAAGTTCTCAAGGGACCTATGTCTGAGAAGGTGCCTAAAGACTGTGCTGGATTTACATGATGGCTGTTAAGGATCTTGTATTGAGTTAATGTATACGTGAACATGGGCAAACATGAGTAGGCTGGGGATTTGTTAGTCAATGTGAACAACAGTCAAGAGTCCAGAGTCTGGAGTTGACTGGCTGCTGACTCCAGTCAGCTCTGACCTCAGGAAGGGGATGCAGAGGATGGGGCAGTATGGATCAGAATCTTCCCGGGACCTTTCCAGAATACATATGGCCAGGGTGAGGAAAGGGGTTTGTTATGTCTATTTTGAAACAATTCTCTGACAATTATAATGCTGATCTCCCCAAAGACCCCTGGTTTATAAAGTGTTTTATTTTATATCTGTCACCTCAGTTGATTCTTGCAAAAGGCAAGGCAGGCGTTAGTACTCCTGTTTCACAGAAAAAGAAACTGAAGCACAGAGAGGTTAAGTGACTAGCTTGTAAATCTCAGAGCAGCATTTGAACCGTGAATTTTTGACTCCTCTATAAATCATTCAACAAGTTCCTTTCCCTGAAGACTTCATGGCCCACTCCCTTCACTGTGACAATCCTGAGGCTGTCAGCGGGGTGACAGGCAGATGTTTGGTTGGATGCGTTGCTAACTTTATGGGCCAGAGGGTCTGGGACAGGGAGACACTGCAGCTTGGGCTGAATTGCCTGCTGTATACACAGGGACATTGTCCTATCTGATTAGCTTGCAAATTTCAGCTGAATTTGGGTTGTGAACGTGACACCTTCTCTGGTGGGAATGCAGAAGCCATTAAGGATGCACAACTCATCTCCAAATACAACAGCTAGGCTTCACTCCTCCAAATGTAGGTTGGTGGTGAAAAAAACAACAAAACAAACCTTTATTTTATATCTCAAAGTGCTACTAGGGGAAGAAGGCTGGCCTGCTGCTTTGAAGGGAATCTCGGCAGGAACCAACACTTAGAGACCAGGATGCATCCTTTTGATAGAAAGTATAAGGGGATAGCTGCAGTAGAAGACTCCTTCCTTAGCCAGCAGGAGCACTGGATGCTAAACAAGTATCCCCAAGTCCTACAACCCTTTGATTATAATGACACTATAATCTCTTCACTCGGGAGGAGACAAGTGAAGGTGAGAACCACATATTGTAGAGTTAAGAGACGTCAGAGACCCCCCTGGTCAACTCCTGTAATTTACAACATAAAACCCAGGCTCTGAGAAAAGAGACTTGTCTAAAGTGTCCCAGTGCATAAGTGGCAGCAACAGATGAACAAAGGGTTCCTCCTGCCCAGCTTGGGTTTGTCCCTTCATGCCATCTTGCAGCTCCCTGGGTCTCCAAATACCTGAGAGAGATGGTTACTCTTAGTCCAACCACATTACCTCCAGTACATGGGACCAGCACAAAGTAGAGTCAGGCCTTTTCTCAATTCTAATGGGCCAAGTTTTCAGTCTTGGACCACTTTTTAATGCCATCCCATCCTTCTTCCTTTGGTAGGAGGATGAGTTGTAAGTTAAAATAGGATGTCTTATAATTGGTCTGGTGAGCTTTGAGTGTTTGGAGAGGTACTCAAACCACTTTTCCTGCCACATGGCTAAAATGACCTCTGTTTATAAGGCCCCAATGTTCCCAGGCAGAATGTAAAGCAGTAAGTTAGTACTGGCCATACATATTTCCCATTTTGTTTTCCTGATGAGTTTGAATCACCAAGCAGATCTTCTGATAGGGATAGAGGACAGGTAAGTTTGAGGGCTGGAGGTGGATTGTGAAAGATGTGAGCAGTGAACATTGTCTGAAGAAGACACACTATTGGGGAGTTTCAAGGGCCATCAGGGATAATATAAAGACACCAAGAGCCTAAAGGGAGGGGAAGGAGAAAGAGAGAACCACCAAAGAATGAGGATGGCAGAGAGGAGCAGCACCAAAGACCTTTACTGACTGACTCAGAGTTTTGCTGGGATTCATCCCTGCTGCCATTCTTGGCTAAATCCACAGAGTTTCCTACCAGGCATTATGGCCGCTAGGCTTTCAGGTCAGTGGTCAGAGAATCCGGTTCTTCTTTTGTCCAAGAGTGCATCTGCCACATTGTGTCCTATGAACCTAATATTAAACAGAGCTACTTTCTGGAAGGACCATCTGAGGACATCAGTTCAAGTCTCTTCATTGGACAGGTGAGGTACCAAGAGACTTTGTGACCTGTTCCAGCCAGTCAATGGGGCATTGAGCCCAAGACCACATTGCCTTGACTTCTGTCTCTCTCCTTCATAACAGACTACAAAAATGTGACACGAGTTGCTGTCTGTGTTTAGTGAGTGGGACTTGTGACCCTGGTTTTGGCTTCTGGCATTCCTGAATTGACAGGTGTGTGGCAAGGCAGAGACTTCTCATATCTTGTTTGGGTCAAATGATTAGGTGTGCTCAAAGATGTCTTCACGCTGAAAAAATATTTTCCAGTCAGGTGCTTTACCTGGTTAACCAAAGGAGTGAGCAAGAAAAGGGAAGGAAGAAGGGAAAAGTGGCTGTACTTTGCAAATTAGATGAGGATGAGGATAATTTTTACAGCTCCCCTTCCCAGAGGGAGTTCTCAATGAGTCGGACATCCTGCTCAGAGGGAGAGCCCAACTCGTTCACTCATCCTCATGCCTGATCATCTGACACCTTTGAGAGAGGCCAACAATAATAGTTTACATTAACTTAGCACACATTGCCAAGAAATCCAAAAACATATTAGAAACGTCACGTACTGTGACAGGCACTATTATCCTGCAAGAGATATTGCAACAAATCTTTCAATAATTAATTTACAAATACCAGAAAACCAGAGGGTACTGGATGAAAACTAATGTGACTGTGCAGGGAACCAATCACATTAGGCCGATTTAATTTCCTCCAATGTCAGCATGACAGGTCTAGAAGACAAGGCAAAAGCAATAGATGTAAAATATCCTGACTTCAGTAAGCCCTATAGCTCTCTTCCATATGATGTCCTCATAAACATGCTATGAAAATATGGTGTAGCCTCTGCTATTGTTATTTAGTCTTTGATTTATCACGGTTCCCCTTCCCTAAAGAGTTTGAGAGGAGTGCTCTGCAGAAAAATGTCTGCCACCTGGAAGAGCACTGGGAAGGCCTTGCTCAGGACCCAGGCCTGGAATGAGTCTTATTCAGTGATGTGATTACAGAGATAACTCATGGTGACATAAGTACTTCTACGTTTACAAAATGCTTAGAGTTGGATCTCAAGCCCAGGTCTTTTGATTCCAAACTCAGATCGTTCCTGCTCTCCCATAACTGCCCTGAAAGGAGCTATTCACTCAACTATCCCAGAGGAATTATGTTCTTTTCCAAGACAGGGATGAGGAGGTCTTAGAAGAGTAATATTTTTAGTGGAGACTGGGGGAAGCTGGTTTTCTGAGGGTAGCCCCCAGCCCTGTGGCCTCCAGGACCTTTTTACAGCAATTCCTTCCATGGACTAAAGCAGTGATGGGTGAACCCAAAGCAGGTGTGCTGCTGGGAGTTTGGTTCAGGTGAGGGCAGAATGACCAGGGTAGAGAAGGCTCTCTGTTCTCAGAGACTGGGTGAAGACAGGGAATGCCACAACTCCCTGAGAGGCCCAGCTGCTAAGAGGGCCCAAGGGACACTCAGAGAGCTGTTGCACTGGTTGCTGAATATGTGTGGTCCCCGGAAGTGCTGCCTGAGCCTGCTGACCAGTGGTGCAGGGCAGGAGAGGACCACCACTCTGCCCTGTAGGAGGGGACATGTGGGACAGAGCTGGTTCCTTCCCCCACTGCAGAAAGGGGGCCAGTAATCATTTCACAGCTCACCATCAGCCCACTAGGAGGCAAAAATCCACCATCATTCTGATGCCTTCTGGTTCGAGAGACCCTCAACAGCCCAAACTGCCTGAGTGCCCATGGAACGTATAATCATGAGTAGAAAGAGAAAACTTCTCGCTCGCTTTCAGGAATTTAGTAAACAACTAGAACAGGCAGCTTTTACTGAGGTAGAACAAAATGATGAGGCAGAAGGGAGCTTTAGTAGGAGAGAAGGAAGAACTCTCGAGCAAAACTAGGGAAAACATCGATTTTCTAAAACAACAAAAAGTAATTTCTTAATTGCAAAAAAATCGGTAGGCAAACTGTAAAAGAGACTGGTCATCGCTGGGAAACAATTTAGTGTTCTGGAGGATCATGTGAGAGAAAGAGCTCACAAACAAAGTAGAAACACAAAGATGAAGAGATCATGAGCAAAAAGCTAAGAAATAAAGCAAGAAATATAATATTAAAAACCCCAAACAACTCGGGGATTCCAGAAGGGTAGATGGAGAAATAATAATTAAAAAAATCACGGAAGAAACATTTCCTGACTGAAGAAAGAGACGGTCTTGAGTATGAAGGGCTCACGCAGGGTTCCAGGAGAATTGCAAACAGACAAACTCTAGACATTGTCAGGTGGCGTCACTGAGCTCCAAAGAAAGGGAAAATTTTACGAGCTGTTGATGGAAAAATAGGTCGTTTCCGAAGGAAAGACCTTTAGACTCATTTACAATACTGGAAACGGGAAGACTGTGGAACTATGTTTACCGACATTGAAAGAAAAGGCTTAAGAATTTATTGCCAGTCAAGTTAACGATTATCTCTCAGAGCATTTTGGACATCCAAGATACTCCTGCACTTTCTACGTGTAATGTCAAAAATTGGAAGGGACCTTAAAGATTATTGTAGCCACTCCCCTCCCCCCCCCACCCCCATAAATCGTATTTATTTTGCCTTTGTGATTGTGTGTGTTCCTGGTGTGTTAAAGGCAGGGACTCCTAGGGTGAGGAGTGGAGAGAATGTCAGGAAGGCTGTAAAACCATTGTATGTGTTTTAATGCTTATTTGCATTTAGAAGTGTTTACTGAAGAACTGGGTTGGCCGTAACAAACACAACCCCAGGTCTGTATGAGAGGGCCCCAGGGAAACCAATTTGGTTGCAGTGGAATTTCCCATTTGGAGAAATGAGACAGTGCTGCATGGCTAGAGGTGAGACGTTCCCACCTAGTTGTCAGATTTAGCAAATAAAAATACAGGATACTCTGTTAAATTTGAATTTCATGTAAACAGTGACTTTTTCTTTTTTTTTTAGTATAAGTCATCCTAAATATCGCATGAACATTTTGTATCTTACCTGGCAACTCTTTTCCCACCTCAACTCTCAACCTGGAGCCATAGAGAGCTATATTTTTCAGGGAGTTAGGACTATCAGCTATAGACGGATGCTTCAGACAGGAGTTTCAATGGAAGGAAAAAAGGGAAACTTTGAAGCAAAAGATGGGATTAGTGCCAACGTGGGAGCCAGAGGAGTAGTTTCTGAATGACAACTTGTTTCTCTTGAGGTTTGAAACATATTTGAATGGTTCCTTGCCTTTGTGGCATTTAAAATCCCATTATAAAGACTGTGTGCATGTGTGTGTGTGTGTGTGTGTGTGTGTGTGTGTGTGTGAGATAATAAAGGCTAATTTTCATGGAGCGTTTACCACACCAGGGACTATGCTAAGCACTTTAGCTTATTTATTCTTCAAAACAATGATGCCCTTTTTATAGATGTGGAAGAAAGTTCAGAGAGTTTGTTACTTGTTTAAGGTCATACAGCCAGCAAGAGGCCAAGCTGGGACTTGAACTCAGCTTCACCTGATCCTGGGAGCTGTGCTCTTGCCCTGTGCCACACTACCTCACAATCAAGTACAGCAAGCAAATAAAAAAACCAAAACAAAGCAAAACAAACAAGGCTTAGTGCCAATACTGTGTGCAGGCGTTGAGGCACCGGAGGAGGTCAGGGAGGGAGAGGCCAGTGTAGGCCAGATTCACCAGGAAAGCCTTCTTGGAAAAAAGAAACTCAGAACCTGGATTCTCACTAACGGGTTTGGATTTGGGATGGTGAGAGGAATGAATGGTGAGAACATCAACCTGGGCTAGTGGAAGGAGGGAGCCCTGCGGGGTGGGTGGTAAGGGTAGGGGTGGACTGGGTTGGGGGACAAATCAGCGAACATAGGAGGAGTTGAGTTGGCCCAGCACGGGAGAATGTGTGTCCGGTTTGGCTCACAGAGTGACCGGGAGAGAGGTTCACCATGAGGCTGAAGACGTGGGCGGGGGCCATTTCATGGGTGAATTGCCATGGGTTTGGGGTGGGATGGGTGACTTTTAGGCTGGCGTAAGCTTTTGGTGTTTGTCTTAAGGTCAATGGGAAGCCATTCAATGGTTTAAGATGAGGAGTGGTGGGGGCAGGGTTGGAGAGGGTGGGTTCGAGCAATGTTTAGAAGATAATGGAGACAGGACATGGTGAGGGAACTAGATGTGCAGAGACGATGGGAGTATGCCCAGCAGGGTCAGCTGGCAGTGCTCCTGAGTGGAGGGAACCCAGTAAGAGGACTGGAATGGGGCAAAACGGGGGAGCCCAGTTGGCTTCGGTGGTGGGGAAGCTGTTGCCCTCAGGAGAGGAGGGGACTGAGCTGCCTCTTCCCGTGCAGGGCGCAGACAGGCGGCCAGGTTAGAAACAGAGCTCCACATGAACCTTGAGAGTACACTTACAGCAGTGACAGGAGGTGAGAGCATGACTCTGTGTGCCTTGGGATCTGGGCATCTCCAGGAGCCTGCTGGCACATCTCTCGAGAAGCTTCCCCGCCCCCTGGATGGTGTAGAACCCACGGAGAGGCCTGATATGGGAAAGGCAGGTTTAGGGCTGGCTCCTTTGAGGGCAGCTCATGTGACATTTGCCTCTCAGGCAGTGTCTGCCCCACACCCTGGTGTTACATAAAACCCACATAGCTTTCCAGATCACCCACTGCCACGGCCAGCTCTGTCTCCAACGCTGATTGTGGGCAAGCCAAGCCATCGCCATGCAAAAGGTGGCTGAAATAAAATGTGTAATTGTGCTCCAAGACACCTTAATTGTTTATTAATTACTCCATAAATCATAGTGACACCTGTATTTGTGCTCCTGTTAATTCACTCTCACGAGGTGGGGGATGGAAGCACACAGCCAAAGAATAACTGGGTCCATGACTGTGGGACGCAGGTACCTGAAGTGGGACGGGGACACCAGGGCCCTCGGTGCTTTTCCCTCACTGTCAGCCTCAACTATGTTCCCATCCACTTCTGGCCAAGAGCACAGCCCTGAAAGGTATTAATACAACCCTTTAAAGGAGCCTGGATGGGGCAAGGGTGGGGCTAAGTGCTCCACCTCCTCCATCCAGAAGCTGGTGAGGGGAGGGGTTTTGTATTCATTTTACAGATGAGAAACTGAGGCTCAGAGATTTTACGTAAGTCCCAAGGTCACACAGCCAGTTAAGTGGCCATGCTGGAATTTGAACCCAGTTTGTCTGACTCCCAAATGATGTAGGTCTTGTGGGAGAGTCAGAGAACAACCTGGGGAGGAGGAGGGGACTTTCCTGCTAATTATCCCTGGTACCTCATATGTATCTTTCACATTTATCCAAAGAAAGGTAAGTTGTTTTCTAAATGATGACACCCCTAATGTTTCTGAGGATCGTATCTAAAATGGAAACAGATTCACCAGGTGTTTTGGCTGGGGTATTCTGGCGCCCCATCACTCAGACTGGCTGCTGCTGGAGTCCCCCTCTAACTGACCTCCATCTCTGACAGTCACCCGCTCCCGTCCCTTGGAGCCCCTCTCTGCCCACATCTGTCTGTGGCTGTCAGCAACCGGTCACCTGGCTCTGGAGAGCGCGCCATTGCTCCAGATGGCTAATAGAACTGTATTGCCACAATCACTCTTAATATGACCATTCCAAAGCCTCTGTCTGGAAGCTCAGCTCCTGTGATGGGGCGGCAGTCCCTAGCTCCTGGGAGCAGGGCCACTGCTGTCTAGCCCTCTCTCCTGGGCCTGATAGCGAACTTCTGCGGATGCCATGAATTGGCTCTTTAGAAGACAAGTAAGCCATAAAACCCAGTTTGGGGGTAATCCTTTTCCCCAGGGTTGAGATCAGGACTTTGAAGGGAGGTGGGCATGCTCTAGGCAGTGGCTGGAGGGGGCTCTGTGCTCTGGGTCCTGAGCAAAGTGGAGGAAGGGGGCTTGTCAGGGGTGGGGGAAGAAGGCAGGCAGGGGGTGAGAGGCCATCCCATCCTGTCCCAGTCAACCCTGCTTCTCCCTCAGATCTCAGCTGAAAGAGACATTCCCTGACCAGCCAATCCTCTTATTCTCTCTTTCGCAACCTGCTGTTTTCCTTCCATCCCTTTACTCCGCTTGTGATGATAAACTTATTTGTGGGTCTAGTTTTTTAATGTCTCTCTCAGACACTAGACTATGCAGGGGTGAGGTTTGTTTCGTTCAGCAGTATACCAGGTGTCAGCACAGTGCTTGGCACAGAACAACTACCCAATAAATATTTGTGTGAATGAACAAACAGATGAATGAATGTTATTATTGAGCTATGATTACTCTCCTCAGGAACAATTCCTCAGGCTCTGCTCATAAGCTGTCTTACATGTGCTTGCCAGCAGGTGATTTAAGGTTTGAAGGAAGGAGGAAGGACACCAAGATGCTTTCACAGACTAACAGAGGAGTTAGATTCTGGGCCCTGAAGCCTGAGTCTAAGATGCCTGACTCTGTGCCTGGGCCACAGTGGGCACTGAACACATTACACAATAAGTGAATGAATGAGAAAAGGTTAGAAAGAATGTCTTTGTGAATGGCAAACTAAGGAGTCAGAACTGTCAGTGCCTGCAAAAAAGGAGCAGGAGTGTCTGAACACTACCCCCTTTTTCATGAGGTAATTTCACCAGAGTAGAAGTGGAGCATTCCACTTCCCAAGCCACCTTCTCCTTCTCATGCTCTGGCCTGAGAACACCTGCTAATGGCTTAGCACCTTCCAGCAGGGAGGCAGCCAGGGCGCCAGGCCATCTCTCTGGGCTCTTGGTGTGGTGGGACTGGAGAGGACATTACTGGTCAGTACCAGGGTAAGGACAAGGGAAGCCCTGAGTCTTGGAAGAGCCATCAATGGAACTACCCTCCGTCGAGAGAAGGAGCTTATAGGAAGTTTAGGGTGCAGGAAAACTCCCTCTATCCCCTGGACCATTCTTCCGCTGGGGCCTGCTAGACCCATGGGCTGCCTGGTCTCCGTGGGTATGGCCTCAGACTGACAGGAGTCTACTGGGAGTCCAGGGAACACAGCCAGGGCTGGCAGAGAGACTACCCAGTGGGATGTATGGCCTACAGGGAAAGGTTTGATTGAGGGTGCTGCGCCAGATCTATTGTATTCGATCACCATGGCTGTTGTTGGGGGCAGGGACAGCCTCATGAGAAGCGCTGGGGCTTGACCTGGGCCCTGAGGGTGTGCTGGATGGTCAAAGGGGCAGGGGAGCTTGGAAGGGGCAGAGCAGACTGTGAAGCCAGGATGGAGAAGGGGGACACAGGGGCTCAGGGGAAAGGTGGCAGAAAGAAGATTCATCGAGTGGAGGCCTATCTGTACCCAAGGAAGGGCTGTGGAGATGGACCCTGTGTCCAGGAGCTTGGCACTATGCAGTTCTCCCTGCGCCTAGAAACACAGGACTGTAAAGCCAAAGGTATGAAGATGGCGCTGAGGACTCAGAGGGGTAGGGGTGGTGAGAGACTCCAGCCAGAACAATCTACACACGCCCTGCTGAGGGAACCAGGAGATGAGAACCAAGGCCACAGATTCAGAAGCCAGAAAAAGTCCTATCATGGAGCATTAGACGCCTGATTTATTAAAACTTAGGAAGGATGTCATGACCATTTGAACTTACTGCGAATTTACTGAGTTTTGTCAAATTAACCTCATGTTTTGGTCAGGGCTAGCCGTGCAATCTTCCAGAGAGACAGAGCAGGAGGAATGACATCCGTCTGTGACCCTGTCTTGAGCAAGTCAGAGACTTGCAGTCTCATGCTGTACCTTTGATTAAGATGATAAAACGTGTGCTGCACATAATTGTATCATCGGAGGGGCCATGATGGTTGAGTGGGTGGAGGCAGAGTTAAGGGTGAACACATAATTTGTCATCTAAATGGGTTCACTTCTTGAGAGCCAAAGGGGTCTTGTGTCAGCTGGATCTTCTGGGAAGCAGAAACTAAAGGAGTTAGGAGGGCGAAAGGTTTATTAGGGAGTAACACCTGTGAAAGGAAAAAGGCGGGGAAGCAGGGCTGGATCAAGGGAGCTGTGAAATGATGACGCAGAGCTGCCAGAGTCTCTGTTAGTCCAATGGGAGCTCTTCCCGCTGTGTTGGGCGGAAATGGCTGGGCTCTTGTACCACTGCCTTGCTCAGTCGTTGGCCAGGATGACTTTGGCTCAAAAGCTGAAGTTGTTTTGAAGGACACAACAGCTGTAGGCTTCAGGTAAGCACAGTCCTCGAAGCGGGCAGCACGTTCTTCCTTGAGTTGGTATCTGAGGAGCACACCTCTGTGTCTGGCACAAGGCACTGTTGACAATTATGCTGGGACAACAGGAGTAACCAGGACCATCCCTCACAAACCAGGACATCCAGCCACTGTATTTCCAGAGAACTTTTTTAGGATCCAGTCTTTGATTCTATCTCATTCCATCCTGGTCCTATCCTGCTAATGTTTTTTCTTTAACTAATTGCTTGTCTTGAATAAAATAGCTAACATGCACTGAGCACTTATTTATATGCCAAGCATGAGCTGAGCACTTTATGTGAATTCATTCATTTATTTCTCCTAACAACCTCATGAGGTATATACTATTATAATTATTATATCCTTTGTATTTATATATTTATTACAATTATATACCTATATATAATATATACTTATGTAGTGTAATTATATACTTACATAATTATAATATATGATATTATAATATCACCCATTTACAGGTGAGGGAACACACACAGGGAGGTTATGTGGCTCATTCAAGGTCACACATCACATAAGTGGTAAGGCTGGGCTTTAGGCTGCAAGGTTTGCTTCCAGGACTAGAACTCTTAAACACTTCATTAAATACTTCACTAGTTGTAGGGTTTTGAGCCAGCAGGGACTGTTGAGGTCATCTTACTGAGATCCGGGGCAGTTGTAGAATTTTCCTAGCGTCCTGTGGAAGGTTAGTACTAGGGTCTAGCTCCCTGACTCCCGCATCCAGGCTTCTGCCCTGCTGCATGCTTCAGACATGCTTATTGAATTCGTGGGTAACGGAAAGTTGGGAAGGAAAATTCTACAATTTAAGATACAATAGTGGTTGAAAGTGATTTTGACAGGCTAGAACGTGGGTTGAAACCAATAAGATGAAAGTTTATAGAGATATATGTAAGCTTTTATATTTAGGTTCAAAAGCATCAGTTTCACAAGTACCAGGTGGGAAAGACCTTGTCTGAAGGCAGTTTATTGGTAATAAAATCAATCAGAGGTGAGAATGAGGGGACACGATTTTAGGCTGCATTAATAAGATGGCATTCAGATCCCAGGAAGTAAGGGTCCTCTCTGTGTATCCCTTCACCCATTTCTTGGAAGTAGAGTACTGAGCTTTCTTCCGGTCACCATGTTTCAACAGGGATGGAGACTGTGGGAGGCTAATGGTGTCCCTCTAAAAAGATATGTCCCAGTCCTAACCTCTAGTACCTAAGAATGTGAGCTTACTTGGGAGTAGGGTTTTCACAGACATAAGTAAGTTAAGAATCTTGGGCTAAGATCATCCTGGATTTAGGGTGAGCTCTAAATCCAATGACTATTATCCTTCTAAGAGAAAGGAAAGGAAAATTTGAGAGACAGAGAGACAAGGGAAGACTGCCATGTGAAGAGGCAGAGATTGGAATTACGCTGCCACATCCAAGAAATAGCAGGAACCACCAGAAGCTGGAAGAAGCAAGGAGGGGTTCTCCCCTAGAGCCTCTGGAGGGCGTGTGGCCTGACACACACCTTGATTTTGGACTTCTGGTCCTCAGAACACTGAGAGAATAAACTTCTGTTGTTTCAAGTCACCTAGTTTGTGGTAACTTGTTACAGCAACCCTAGGAAACTAAGACAGAGACTAAGTCAAGAACCCCTAGACCAGGTTGCCCTGAGGGTAGGGCCGCAAAACTGTGGTGTGTGAATTGTGGTTGGAGGCTGGGGGTGGAACTAGGGGAGGTGGCCATTTAACTCACACTGCTGCTCTCTCAGAGTTGCCAGCGGCTGGACTGGTGGGGCCACCTGCAGGCCACCCTCAGAAATCCTATAGAACCTGGGAGTCTGAGCTCAGTGCTGGCTATACTACGCCAGGAAGTGTGATTAAATTCAAGAGAGTTCTCATTGTTTCCTTCTCCTAAAGTATCCTGAGACCCTTCCACTCTCTCATCCAATGACCTTTTGTTTTGTCATCATCCTGGCAGTGCTAGAGCTCCTAAGGGCTTGACAGAGCACACGAAGACGTGGAAACTCTCTTGGAAACTCTACAAATACAAGAGAGGGGGTTCTTTGCAGGGGGCCGGAGTTCCCAGGTAAGGGAATGGGGCAAATGTCTGGGGATTTGGGTTGCCCTTTTTGGGTAATGTCTTCTTAAAACTTCCTCTTACTTTGGCTTCAGGACACCATCTTGCTGGGGTTGGGTGACCAGATCGACTCATTGAGATAGTGAACATACAGCTTAGGTAGAACTTTGAGGGAGAGTGGACAGGACAAGGTCAATGTGGGAAGTGTTGAGTTTGAGGTTTGGGTGGGTTCTTCAACTGGAAACCTTTCTTCTAGGTTAGGAGCTCAAGAGTGAGGGGGACTAGATGTGGTGAGTGTTACTAATATGCAGGTGGTAGTTGAAGCTGACAGTCCAAGGAGACTGGGAAGGTCCTTAGAAGGTCACAGCTCAGAGAGTGGTCTGTAGTCCAGCAGCATTGGCATCACCTTATTAGAAAAGCAGAATCTTGGAGTCCACCCCAGGCCTGCTGAATCACAGTGTGCATTTTAACAAGGTCCCCAGGGGGTTATTTGCACATTAAAGTCTGAGAAGCACTGCTCTAGGCTAGTGGTTCTTTCTATACCCTGAGCTCAGTGGAATCACCAGTCCCTGGGCTCTGACTCAATTGCTCTGTGGTGTGACCCAGGCTTTTTTTTTTTCCTGAGGAAGATTAGCCCTGAGCTAACCTATGTGCCAGTCTTCCTCCACTTTATATGTGTGTTTCCACCACAGCATGGCTAACAAGTGGAGTAGGTCTGCACCCAGGATCCGAACTCATGAACCTGGGCCACCAAAGCAGAGCACATGGTACTTAACCACTGATGCCACAGAATAGGGCCAGCCCCCGGGTTTTTTTTTTTTAGCAGCTTCCCAGATGATTCTAATGTGCAGCCATGATTGGTGTTAATCAGTTGTTCTAATGCAAACTTGAGCGTGCATTGGAATCTCCACTGCAGGGCTTGTTAAAACACAGATTGCTGGGTCCCCCTCCAGAGTTTCTGAGTCAGTAGGCCTGGGGCGGGGCCTAAGATTTTGCATTTCTAACAAGTTTCAAGCTGGTGTTGATGCTGTTCGTCCCTGGCCCACACTTTGAGAACCACTGATAGAGTGAGGAAAGGCCAGAAGAGAGCCCTGGATAGAAGGCCACGGAAAACCAATATTTAGAGGTCAGTAGAGGAAGAAAGGAAAGACACGGAAAGGCCTCAGATGTGGGAGGCAAACCAGGAAAGGGGTTTCTCCCTGTTGTCTTTTCCACCAGACTATCAACACCTGGAGCAATTACCTCACCCAGTCCCTGCCTCCCTGTCTGCTGAAGTCTAACAGTGCTCCTGACCCCCAGCGACCACCACTTGGAAATTTTATATCTGATCGTGTCACGTCCACCCTTCAGAGTCTGTGCCCTGCTTTTAGGATAAAGCCTAAACTCCCGAGCTCGGCACA
The DNA here is from genome assembly GCF_021613505.1 of Equus quagga. Taxonomy (NCBI): domain Eukaryota; kingdom Metazoa; phylum Chordata; class Mammalia; order Perissodactyla; family Equidae; genus Equus; species Equus quagga. Next base: position 169,802,317 of record NC_060267.1, on the reverse strand, counting down.
CCAGGCCCACTGGCCTCCTTCCTGCCTCTCTCCCACGGGACACTTGGCTCCAGGTGTCACAGCCTACTTGCTGATCCTCAATTAATTTTGATCTCTCCTACTTCCCTGCCTCTGCGAGGTGTCTTGAGCCCGCCTCCTCTTCCTCATCTCCCAGCTCCTACTCAGCAAGATTAGATGAGAACTCCCTCAGGGAAGGAGTCTCTTTTTCTTTATTTTTTATCTCTTTCCTCGCCACTCTTTGCCACCTCCAACTTCTGACTGAGTTCAAACATTACCTCCCTCCCCCACGCCTGCCCCAAGTCCCCGAGGCTAGGGGAGCGCCCTCCCATGCTCCTACTTTCTGCCATACTACTTGGCACATCACCTCACAGTAGTTGATTTAATTATCTGCCTCCTCACTATATGGGGGCTTCCTTTGAACAAAGAACTGGGTCTTCTTTGATTTTTGCACCCCTAGCTCCAAGCGCAATACCTGGCACTGAGCAGGCACTCGATACGTGTTTGTCCAATGAATAAATACAGGAACCAGTGAGTGAATGGATATGAATGCAGACACATTTGAGAACCAGACCCCCTTCCTCCAACCCACAGTATCCATCAGCTGTACTCTTCCTGTAGGTGGTCTACTCCTTCCTCAGGAGGGAGACAAAGGACTCCCCACTTGTCACTGTCCCGTGGGAGAGCACCAGCTGGTTACTTCCATGATACCGGCGATAGGTTGCTGGTGTCTTCGTCTCCTTGGCCAGCAGCATAACCTCCTCCCTGCAGACAGAACTCACACGGAACACGGGTTCTCTCCAGATTGGCAATTCTTGCTTTCCTAATGGAGAGCTCGCAAGGCGAAGGGCAGAGGGTGGAAGTCTCTTTCCAGCTCCCGGGTGTTTTCTGTGCTCCAAGGGTCCAACCCAAAGAGATTTTGAGAGGGAAGCTTAGCCTCCCAACACCATCAGGAGGCTGAGAGTCAGTAACTCCCTGGGTCCTCCAGGCTCACAAAGTGAGCCAGTTGCTAACTGGGCCTCCTGATGGGCTCTTCAACACAATGGACAGAGGTCACAGCCTAGAGAGGGGCAGGGCGAAGGGGTCAGGAGATACAGTACTCCACACTGCTAAATACACGGCTGACTTAACAGCCCTCTTTCGTTTAACAAGAGCTCCCACACCTTCTCTTTCTCTTTCCCCGTGAGAAGCTCACAGGGATGGAGGGTGAATAGAGGCCAAATCCCCACGGCCACAGATGAGGAACTGGAGGGTCAGAGCACGGGTGTGACTTGCCCAAAGTCCCACAGCTTGTGAAGGTGCGGTTGGATCTGAACCCAGCCGGGTCTGCCTCCAGCCTCTTCACCCGCCTCAATATGCTGCCTCTAAAATAATGTTAAAATACGTATAAACCATATAGGGTGCAAGTGCAAATTATTCCTTCTGTGGAAGTGCAGAATAGCCGAGTGGTGACGGGAACTTGGCAGGGACGGAGCGGGATGAGTCAGGGACAGCTTTCTGAGGCAGGAGAGCTGTTCTGTGGGGCTGAGAGAGGGGGCGGCATGGCAGGCGGGGAGTGAGGGGAGAGAATTCTAGTGGGAGAGCTGCAGGCCTGGAGGGGGATGGCACACCATGTGGCTCTCCTGCAGTGGGGGGCTGTGGGTGGAAGCAACGAGACAGGGAGCAGGACAGAGCTGGGAAGACCTTGTCTTGTTTAACGTGCTCTCTGAGGCCAGAGCTGTATATGTGGGGGGAGGGGGGGGGTGTGTATGTGGGGTGTGTGTGTGTGTATGTGTGAGTGTGTGTGTATATGTGGGCTGTGGATATTATGCGTATGGTATGCATGTATATGTGGGACATGGGTATGTGCGGTGTGTGTGGGGGGGATTGTGTGATTTGCGATGTGTGTATGTCCAGGTAGGGTACTAGGCACATCAGAAAATAGCTACTTGTAGGTTTCTAATATTCTGTCTTATTTTTACCTGTGGATAGGTGGTATCTACTTTTTTTCCCCCTCACCCACACTGCCCAGTGTTAACCCGATATTCCTTTTAGTCTTAGATATGTAGGATTATAGAATTTATTTAACTGAGTTAAGTCAGCACACACTTAACTCAGAGCCAGGTACCCCTGCATTTACGTGCTCAGACAGTCCTGCTGGGATGGGCCTTTTTGGTCTCCCAGCTCTGCCATCCTTGCTGTTGGATCACATGCAGGCTCTCTCCATGTGGTGGTGTGTGGCGGTTCCTAGGAGAATATGCCCAGGTTTATACTCTCCCAGCTTCAAGCCCAGCAGAAGGAGAACTTTTTTTTTACCTATGGTTTCAACACAAAATCCCAAGTGAATCTCATTGGCTGGGTTTGGATCATGTGTCCATCTCTGAACCAATCACTGTCAGCTTGGGATAGAAAGCTTTGATTGGCTGCTCAGGTCACATGCTCATCTCTGAGCCAGGGGTGTGAGGTCAAACACCCCTGAGAATAGACCAGTTTTCAAAGGATCTTTGGGATGCTGGTGCCAGCAGGGCCAGTGGATGCTGAACAGACTCAGCACTTGCCTCTTCCTGTTGACTGAGGGCTTCTCATTTGTGTGAACTTGGCCTTGCTTCAGAAAGGGGACGGAGCTATGCATGATTGCTTTGGGAGTGTGTCAGGTTCTGGGCCAGGGGCTGTTCTGAAATGAGCTCTTTAATCTCCACGGTCTCCTTGTGGGTTGGGTACAGTGCACATATCTTACAGATGAGGGCATGATATTCAGAGGAGTGAGAGGACTTGCTTGCGTTGCACAAGTGGAAAGTGGCAAGGCTGGGGCAGAACTGCCCGCCCCGTGGGCTCACTGCTTCCTATAAGACGATCATCCCCTAGTTGAGGACAAAGCTTGGGCGGGGGAGGAACCTCAGTATTGTGGCAATACTGTCAACAGCGGATCCAGACTTCATTTCTAGAACCAGTTCTTTTACTCACAAGTTGAAATCCAGGTTCCTAATCTTCAAACTGAGGATGATGGAGTCTGTCCTGCTGAGATCCCAGAGTTGTCGCATCCATCAAATGAGATCAAGGAGGAATGGGCTTTGTAAATGGTCAAGAGCTGAATACACGTGAAATACGATGGTAACCAGGACATATTTCTGTACTGGGTGATAGACAGCCTCTGCCCCCGCCCACCTTACCACCACTCTGCTGCCTCCCATGGTCCTTTGGGTTCAAAACTCTTGGGACCTCCATGACCCAGCAAGCAAAGGAGCAGCGCCTGACCCTGGTCACGGGAGAGGTCACGTGAAATCATTGCATACTCCAGCTGCCCCCATCTCCCGCCTCTTCCTGTGGGCCCTGAATGACCATGGTGGCCTCCTCTCCTCCAGTGACCCATCTTCTTCCTCCCTAATTCGCAGTGGTCGCCATGAAGCGGCCTGTCCTGGAGTGCAGGGGTGAAGGTGATGTCTCCTGCTGCTCTCCTGGGTGCCTCATGGTATTCCTCACATTCTCAGCCTCTCCCGGGCTCCCTTGACCTCCTTTGGGTCACAGCTGAAGTGGGAATGAGGGAGGAAGGATGGGTGAAAGGCTCTGAGAAGTCCCATGGGATGGGAAACTGTTAAATTTTGTCTAACCTGGCATTTCTGAACTGTGACAAGTGGTGTAGCCTGATGGTTGGAGCCCAGGGTTGGGAGGCAGACTGCCTGGAACAAGCTTGTGCTCATTCACAGTGATCCCGGGCAAGCTCCTGATGCTGCCTGCCTGCAGCTTTCTCATCTGTGAAACGGGAATGTTAATAGTACCGACCTCAAGGAGTGGGGGTTATTGAGAGGATTAAACAAAAAGAGGTTTATGGATCACCTAAAATAGTGTTTGGCTTATTGTTAGTTATTATTAATTTTTTCACTTTGATTTTTTAAAAATTTTGGTAATACTTATTTTCATTCTTCTGAATGAGTATTATGCAAATGCTAGTTTTGGAAATGCTGATGTGGAGGAATCCTGAACAGAGAAGAAAGTATAGGATTTGTTCACTATACTTTCCTGATTTCCAATATTTCTCCTTGTGATTAGATTATTCGATTTGGGTTTCAGCTCAGACACTTGGATTGTTATCCATTTAGGTCAGGAATAGCTCTCAAATAATCTTCCTTCCAGGTGATTCTTATCAAGCTCTTCCCTCGCTCAAGAACCTGCCATGGCTGTCCATTCCCTTTTCTATTGAGCCTGAAGCTCCTCAGTCCTGCATTCAGTTGCCCCATCTGCCTCCTCCCACGCCTGTGTTGTCAAGATTCTTTCACATCCCTCACCAGCACAGACTCTGTTACAGCCCAGAATGGGGCCCATGTCTGCCCTTAGCTCTCTCTCCTTCCCATTTCCACCTGTGAAATCCTCCCACCTCTTCTCACCGAAGCCAGGTTCTCACTCTCCAAGCCCAACATGAAGCGCCTCTGTAGAGCCCCACCCTCAGCCTTGTGCGTGCCACTTGGAATGTGTGCACAAGCAGCCACGTGATTCTGCAGCATTTCTCGTGGATGTTCTTTTCTCCTTTAAACAATAAGTCCCTTGCAAGCCCTCCTCCCACCAGAGTAGGGTCCTGGCTCCCGTCTCTTTGGCAGCTCATCTTTTTTGCACCCAGTAGGTGCTGCTCAGGGAGGAATGAGGGGCAGCTGCAGAGTTGAGGATGAAGGCCCCGGATCAGAGGAACTTTCTCAGGCCAGAACCTATCAGGGCTGTAGTCATCAAGCCCATAAGGCAATCAGAAAAGAATTTTCATAGGATGAGCCGGGAGGATGTTTAGAAAGCATCTCTTCTATCTCCTTGCCCTGCAGGGGCAGAAATTAAAGCCCAGAGAAACTGTCCCTGACATCACACGGTGGGGACTCCAGGACTGGATTGACCCTCCACCTGGTGTCCCCTCTTGACAGCGTGTCTGGTGACAGCCCATCTGCTGCCTCAACTCTCAGCAGGGACCACATCTGCCCTCATGGGCCGCCTCAGCATGCTCCCTCTCCCCTCAGTCTCTTTAGGAGCTGTGCCAGAGGGTTAGGGTGGGGAGGGCAGTGGTTTCTGGTGAAGGCCGCCTTCAAATCCCAGCTCCGCCACCCGGCTGTGTGCCTTTCCTTAGGCTGTTCCTCAACCTCTCAAAATATCAATTCTGCACCTGGAAAAGGGAGGTGATGATAATGGTACCCACCTCAAAAGGATGTTGCATAGGTTCAGTCAGATCATCTGTGTAAAGGGCCCAGCATAGTGCTGGCAGTAAGGCTCATCAACATGGGCTATTATTATTTTACACATGACTTGACTCAGGGCCAAGGGTTCTGGAAAGTCTCATCTTAGAAGCCCCTCCTTTGTGAGGCCTTCCAGACTTCTCTCTATGTGCAGAATTTCTTAGGTTCTCAGGGCCTGCGTAGCACGTTATACTCACAGGTATGGATGTTTACCACCATTTTCTGTAGTCACGGGCCTGTTTCCTCTACCATCACATCAGGGAGGGATGCTCGCAGAAATAAATATATTGAAAGTGGCTTCTCCTGCCCTGCTTCTCTATTTTTAAATTTAAATTTAATTTATTCATTTTTAAAATAGGCAATCCCTTCCCGTGGTTCAAAATTCACAGTAAATATACAGTAAAAATTCTCCCTTCTCTGCCTTTCTCTTCCCCAGAGGTAAATAACATTATAATTTTTAAATTGTGTAGCCCCCCAGAACTATTATTTGTGTATGTGTATGGAAAGGTGTGTATATAGTCTGTCAATATTCTTTCGGCTCCTCCATTTTTGATGAGTCTTCTGTGTTGTTGATGTGGTTGTAGATAGCCCAGGTTCTGGAGCCAGATGGCCTGGGTGCAAGCCCTGGCTCTACCACTGAGACCTGTGTGATGTTGGGCAGGCTACTTAACTTCTCTGTGTCTTGTTTCCTTCTCTGTAAAATGGGTATGTAGCAGTAGCTGTCCCACAGGGTTATTATGGGGGAAATGTGTATAGAGCATTGAGAATGGTGCTTGCATGGAGTAAGGGCCCAGTGATGTAGCTATTATTAATGGGCTGCCATTCATGCAGTGCTTACCACAAGGCAGGGTGCTGCTGCCTCCTTTACGCTCATTATCTCCTTGATCACCCAACAACCTGGTGAGACAAGGCCTGTGATCTCCGTTACACAGACTCAGACCTACATAGCAGGGCTGGTATCTGGTATTTGGCTCCAGATCCTGGGGCAGTGAATGTCAGAGATGAGACTCAAGGTTGAACTGCCAGGGCCCATACTGTCTCTTGAAGCTTCCTGTTTGTCTTCTCTTCCTAGGGCTGTATTCTGTACACAGTAGGTGCTCAGTAAAAGCCTGGGTCTTTCCTTCTCTATGCCTTTGGTTTGTGTTTTGAGGGCATGATTTCTGAGCAGGATCTTTGAGGCTCTAGATATGTCCTGGTTTGACCCTCAGATCAGCCCAGGACCTTATGCTTAGAATCTGCATTTCCTGCCTGGCACATCTCTAAGGGCATCTGTCTCCCAATTATCTTTTTCTTTTTATTCATGTTTATATCATCAGAAATGAAGGAGAGAAAAACCAGTCTTTAACTAGGATTTTATTACCCATTGACCTCAGCCATCTCCATCTATTTCTCCCGAGCTCTGCCCATTAGTTGTCAGGGCAACGTTGTGTAACTCCCTGCCTGCTGCAGTTGGCTGAGTTTAATTCTCCCCTGCTGCCCTCGCTGGCTGGGCATGGCCGCCCCGAGTACTTGCTCCAGAAGCATCGTCAGGCGGGCCCCGGAAAAGTAAATCAGGAGAATGAGATGTGTTTGGAGGAAGAGATGGATAACTGCCCAGCCCTTTATTCTCAGAGAGTAATTGCTGCTTTAAGTGTGGTTTGTGGTCATTGCTGGGAATCGTGAAGCTGAATACGGTGCAGAACTGTGCGCGTGGGAATCACTGAGATTGAAGTTGCTCAGCTCCAGCTGGGCTGCAGCTTCGTCTGTTCTGTCTTGAATCCCTGCAGCTCCTCTGGACCTGATGTCCCATCCCAGGCCCTCCCCTCTCTGTCTCCCTCTCCCTGTCTCTGACTTCCCCAGAAGAGGGGGGCACAGTTTTCTGCATTTGCCCCCGCCATACTTTGGCACATTTCTGTTTCCATGCCCAGATTCTCATCATTCCCTTGCAAACTGCTCATCTTGCCTCTTCCTGCTGTCTCTCCTAACTTCTGAAGTACCTTGCTTCCTTCCTTTTCCAGGGTTTAAAATGTTTCCCAATATTTTCCTCTTCATTAGCAACTCTCCTTCCTTCACATATTCACAAGCCTCCTTGACCTTCGCCTGGCTCCATCACCAGTAGAGCTAAGGAACTCACTCCACAGGCATTTACTGACACTTGTATACATCCAGGCCTGAGGAGACAAGGATGAAGCAGACACAGTTCTTGTCCTTGAGGAGTTCACTTTTGAGCACTAGGACAAAAATGTAACCAATGATTATGATGCACGGTGGGTGTCCTGGGATAGCAGTGTGCACTGACCTATAGGAGCATGCGTGAGGTTGGTGGAAGGACAGATCAGTTGAAGAAACAGAACGAGGACAAGTGGGCTCGGTTGGGCATTCAGACGTGAGTCCTCAGAGACTTTTGCACGTGGTGTGTACTGGCAGGGTCAGGCAACGTCTCATAGCTGCCACCCTAGATCTAGTTCTGTCATCATAATCGGGAGCTGTGATGAAGTTAACTCTAATTCTGTGCACTTTTTCTCAATGCTGTGTTCAGTGGCTTCATGTGGATAGCTTGAAATTAGCTATGGTGGGAGTATTTACATCATGGAAATCAGCAAACACTACAAAAATTGAGCTCTTTTTTTGGAAATGTGTTTACCAGCACATTTCTAGGGCCTCACAGGGAAAGTAAAATTTTCCTTGGGACTTGAAAGATAGCAGATTTCTAGGTGAAGAAATTGGGAAGAGGAAGGGGTGGAGCACATTTGTTTGTGGGAACTTTTACAGTTGCAATTGATATAGAGATAATTCAAACTAACTCAAGGAAAAAAAAAGGATTGTATTAGCTCATGTCATAAGGAAGAGGGGGTGGTTTCAGGAATAGCTGGAACAAGGGGTTCAAATGATGTTATTGAGAATCTCTATCTTTCTCTTAAAAGTACTTCCGGCTCTATCTGTATCTCTTTCATCTCTCTCTCTTTTCATCTCTACCTCCTTCTTTGTCTTAGCTCTACTTCAATCTCACAAGGAGAAATACCCTGTGTCTTCTTTCAGCTTTTAAATCCATCTGCCAGTTGACTCTATATGTAGTCACGTGCCTACCCCTGAACACCGCCAGTGTCCAGGAGGATGGACGTATGCCCATAAAAAAAGAGAGGTTCTGTTTTCAGAAGGGGAATAATTTACTACACAGGGAAAGAACATGATTTTCTCACAAGATTCTAGGCAGCGTGAAGAGAGTGAAAAGTGAAAGGGCCTGATGGATTTAAGGAATGATGAGATGCTTGGTGTGTTTGGCATCCAGGGTTCTCCCATGCATTGTCAAACTCGGGATGGATGACCCACATCTGTGGCTCCAATCTCTCTTGCCCTAGCCTTTTGCATTCCAGAATTCTCATCACCATTCTATTGAGTCTGATCTCCTGAAAGGACTCTAGTGAACTCTTGAGTCTCACAGCTTTCTCTACCCTGATTTTTCTTGATCTGTGATATTTGATACCGAAAATTTCTTTCCTGAAATGCACGCCTTTCTCCTTGGCTTTCACAATAATACCATCTGCATATGTCTCCTATTTCCTTGTAGCTTCTTTGACCACAACTGAGATTGGACAACTTTATCCCTTGCCCACTTCTCTTCTTTCCCTATAATTTTTCCTCTGGAGTATCTTTTATTTCTGGAGTTTAAACCACACTAATAACTTTCATGTCTACAATTCTGGACCTCACCTCTTAGCCTCTAGTTGCATATCTCTAGTGATCTGTTATTTTTCCTTTTAAAGGTTTCATGTTTACTCAGACTCAGCCTGACCCAAATGGAAATTGTCTGTTCTCAAACTCCTCTCACAATTTTTCTGCCTCTCTGGATGATGCTATACTTCTAGGTTTTCGGTCACAAAGCCCCACCATGAAGTCTGGTGAGCATTTCCTTTTCAGCATTCCCACTCCAGCCCTCGACCTCAGGCTACACTGTTTTTCTTGGCAGGCACCTAAGAAATATATACCTAATCTAACGATACAAAGATTTCTAATTTAATTCCATTGTGTTCTGACAAGATACTTGGTATAACTTGAATCTTCTAGAATGTTTTGAGGCTTGTCTATGGCCTATAATATGATCTATCTTGGTAATTTTTTTGTGTGCCCTCAAAAAGTATATACTCTGCTGTTAGTTGGAGAGTTTTATAAATGACGGTCAGGTCAAATTTGTTGATAATGTTGTTCAAGTCTTGTCTATCCTTACTGGTTTTTTGTCTACTTCTTGTATTAATTATTGAGAAACAGCTGTTAGAATCTCTGATTCTCATTATGGCTTTGTCTGTTTCTCTTTGCAGTTCTATCATTTTTTCGCTTTATATATTTGAAGTTATGTTATTAGGTGCATCAATGTTTAGGCTTGTTTTTTCTTGATGAATTGACTCCTTTATCACTATAAAATGACTGTGTTCATCGAGTATGCCTGCCTTTGAGGCTGTCTCCTCTTGCTGGTCTACCCATGCGATGACAACCTATTTTCTTCTTCCTCCTTTGTGAAATGCACAGCCAAAGGAGTGAGCAGCAGTTCTCATAGCTTCACTTTCATACCAGGTGGGTTCTAGAAGGATGTCTCCTTAGAGGGGATGCTAATTCTTCCAGATCATGCATTTAAAACATACAGAAGAGATGAAACATCTTTAAAGCAAATTTGTAGTAGTTTCCAGATAGTAACTCCTTCCAGCTAGCTGAGCATTATAGAATAGACCTCTGGTTTAGTTTGAAACTTGTCATTTATTTTCTTGCCCAAGGATTGTCTGCTCAGCTCCCAAGTAATGCTGAATCTCTCTTTGGTGTTTAAAATCATTCCTTTAGTGTTCTTTTCATTCATTGGAAAATGGGTTCTTTTCCCTCCAGATTTTGAAAGTAAATGCCTGGGCGGGACAGTGATGTGGGGCCATCAGTTGAGAGGCTATAAGAATTCCAGAGAGGAACACGAGCTGGATTCAGTCATATATCGATTTTCAGCCTAGTAAATTGTGGTTGCTCTGTAGCAAGGGGAACAAGTACACTGTGCTTTTCAGAAAGAGATGTGATCAGCTTTTAAACAATAAAGAGGAGCACTGCTGGGCAGAGTGATTCAATTTAAATCCGCATGAAAGCCACTGGTGAGTTTAAAATAAACAAAGCAACATTAAAAGCCACCACCACACCCAGAACCCCATGTCAACAACAAAACAGATATGGGAATTTAAGCCCTTCAAGGTGAATTTTAAAGAAATCGAATTCCTTTGAGGATAATAGACTAGATTTAGCTGAAATATCTCAGTGGCTATGCATTTAGTCATCCCTTTTCCAGGCGTGCAGGATGAATTCAGTACCAAAAAGGCCCTGTGATGGGCAGTCACGGGTCACAACGGGCAGAAGTCTTCCCGTTCCTCTCGGAGCGCTGATCTTTGGGACCAAGCAGGCACAAACTTTTCTGGCTGGGACTTTTTCTCTCCTGACTCTGTGCCTTTCCTCATGTATCCTAACTGCTCCTCATCAGTCCCCTCTTTTGGGATTTCAATGCTGTGTATCTCAGCTAAAACTTCCCTCTTCCTGAGCAGACAAACTGAGCTCCTACCTCTGAGATCGCTCTGTGGCAATTTCTGCACCCGGTGATGCTCCTGGGAGAAGCTGACTTTGTTCTCCTAGCCCCAGGCTGATGGCTTCAGTGTTGTGTGTTTTGTGTTCTGTTCATTGATGATGGAGAGCTCTGAACCTCTCATTACTAGAGAGTCTAAGACCCACTGGAAACACCATGCTGAAATGTTCCTCTGGCCACTGGTGGCCCAGGCAGGTATAGGGGCAGATGGCATATGCTCATTCTCTCCTAAAACCGACCTGACTGTGGGGCAGTGCCTCCCTTCTCCAAACCCGGGAAGGAGCCGGTTGTGTGTGTCTGGAGAAGATTTTGAGACTCTGATTTATATTGTTTTTTTGCTTCTTTCATCTTCCCTTATCCCTTCCTCCTATTCATATTGGCTCCACATTCATTGCCTCAAGGAAGGTGTATGATAGAGCAAAGGGCAGGTGTTGTCAGGAGAACAATTCCCTTCCAGGACTTTGTTCAAGAAGCCACATTCTTAAAGGGAGAAGATAGACTAAAAAGTCTCTTGACAAAACAAAGGGGAGAAGCTCCCCACACCAGACCTCGGTCTGGAGCTTACTCCTTCAGGCTGGGGAATGGGAGGGGAAAGAGGCTGATGGAACCAAGAGTAGCAAGGAGCTGCGCTCAACTTCCTGGCCATGCCTTGGTGAGACAATGAGGCTCAACAAATGCAGCTGTGGGGTGCAGATGGGATCACCAGCCACATTTGAGGAAGAGGCTCCTACACCATATGTAGAACAGACATCAAGAGCTGCAAGTCATCAAGGGGCTGCATAGACAGGGACAATAGCCACCTCCCTGGTAACCAATGTATACAGAGGATCAAGGGCCAGGTGGGAATCTTCCTCTTCAGTATCTTGGCAAAGGGTAAGAACTTAGGAATAAATGTATCACAATCCACGGGAGTGGGAAATAGCCCCAGGGACTGAGGTTTACCTAGTGTTTGAGAGACCAAATCCTGTCTCATTTTCCTCCTGAGCACATAGGGAGACCACACTTCCAAGCCTCTTGCATTTAAGGCCAGACAAGTGACTAGTTCCGACCAATGAGATGTGAGTGGAAGTGTGATGAATCACTTCCACGCTAAAGCAGTGGGGAGCCCCGTTGTCACCCTCCAGCTTCTTACTTCTCCCACCTCATGTTGAGATGACATAGTCACATGATATAGTTTTCCACAGCCTGGGTTCCTGGGGCACACTCTCCAGCTGACCTGTGCTAGGCATGTAGCAGAAATGAGAAATAAGCCAATGTTGGGTTCAGTCACTGAGATTTCAGGGTTAATTTGTTCCCTGCAGCAAAACCCAACCTAGTCTGACTAACTTGGTAGAAAAGTTAGAAATTATGTTAAATTGCAGAAAATAGAGTAAGATCTTACTCCCAAATTTGTGGCCTGGGATTCATGCCTGCCACAAGGGTATTTGCTGTCCATGCATCTTCTCTGGTTGTGCTGCAGGTTTTAAACTTCTTCAGGTCTGGGGCTGTAATGAAGTCATTGGTCACGAATCCCAGCATCGAGTGAGATAAGGTATGTGAAAGCTTCTAGTAAGTACAGTGTCTCGCCTACTGAAGATACACAACTAAAATGCCAGTTCTCCTGCCTCCTCTGTGACTCCACCTTCCTCTGGTGTGATAAATAGAGAAGAAGGTGGGGAGCATGACAGGCTCAAGAAACAGCATCTCTCTCACTTGCTGAGCACCAACCAGTGCCAAGCCCTGTGCTGGACTAAGGACAAAGAGAGGAGCCAGGGACTGCCCTTGACCTCAAGTGTGAGGGCCCTGAGGGGGAGACAAGACACTGCTGTCACAGTTGTACTATAACATATAAGAAAAGAGACCAAGAATGCTGGGAAGACCAGATGAGGTAACTAGAGAAAGTATATTGTGGAAATGCAACTGGAAAGGAAATAGTACGAGCAAGTGTTTGTTGATCGTTCACAGTGTGCAAAATGCTTAGCATACAGTATCTCATTTAATCTTCCCAATGATTCAGTGAGGCAAGTGCTAGCAACCTCATCATATAGTTCAAGGTCCTTTCCTTCAGAGTCCAGGTACCTAGAGGGGACGGCAATGTGGCCACCTGAGAGTTGTTCTGATCATTCAGTCCTGGAAGACATGAGAAATTTTACTCATGGCTGCCATGCTGGAGGTCCCACCAACCCCACTAGACCCCAAATCCCTAGAAAGGTCTCAGCTCAGCTTCTGTGACCAGTTTCCACTTGTCAACTCATAGCCAGTGATGAGCCCTGAGATGGGACACAGAAACAAGTGTCCAATCTCCAAAAGGGGGAGGTCTGAGAAAGGACTAGACGGGAGTAGGGCGCCTGCAGTATAGCAGGAATTGTAGAATCTCGTTCCAATGTCTTCTCCGATTTATAGGTAAGAAGCCTGAGGCTCAGAGTGGGCAGTGACTTGCCTAGGCTCAAAAAGAGAGTAAGTGGCAGCACTAGGATTGGAACTCAAGTCCCCTGACTTCCCCCAACCAGTGTTCCCCAATCATGAAGGTCTTGTGGAATTCCTTGTGGTGTGACCATCCCTGACCACTCAAGGGCATCCTTACTGGGGACAAGTAGATAAGGATGTATGATAAGAGGTGATGGACCAGTGGCTAGTTCAATTCCTTATTCACTCAAGAGGTATTTATTTAGGTTCCCAGTACGTGCTGAGTCCCAAGGTCTGAAGGTACTGCCAGGACTTGGCTGGAACCTGCAACTCTTGCCGGCGAGGTGGCCTTGGGCACATTGCAAGAGGGGCTCTGGAACTTGACAAATGGGGCCAAGCCAAGGGGAGGTGAGGCAGATGAGGCTGTGAGTTTTGCAGTGAGGTGGCCATTCTTGTACCCATCCTCACTTTGAGGGCTGAGGATGCTGTTTACCTGTGACTCATCTCACAGAGCACCCAGAGTTCAAGGTAGCTCTCCCTTCATACCCCAGGGAAGGCTGGTGCATACTACTCCAGGTCTCCTGCCTCCACTGCCCTCCCTGGCTTGGCTTGGGTCACAATGCCAGCGGCTGACCTGATCCGGGTACAGCCATCCCTGTGGGATCAGTGTGCTTCTGGGCTGGTATTTCTGACCATAGCAGATTCTGCTGCACAGCTGGCTCCACAGGACCACTGCTAGGGTCTGCAGTAAATTTTCTGGAACCTCAGAGCTCACCATAGAGGATGGCTATGTTTTGGGAACTCTGGAAACTCAGCATTGACTCTCAAGGCTGCTATCTGAATGCATAAAGCCAGTGCAAATTTGGAAGTTTAGAATGGCACTGGAGATCCTGCCCTACAGTCTTGGCTCCTCTTTGGATTCAGACTCCAAAGAGAACTGTTAGAGACTCTGGCCTGTGAGAAAGCCTGTGGGGTCTGATCACCTAAGCCGTGTCTGCAGCCCAGGTGTCTGGGGCCTTTCTAGGCTTAGACACTGGCTGACCGGGTGAGGTGGGGCTTGGGTGTGCTGAGAGAGCTGAGGGCAGCCACACCCAAGGCAGAGGACCCCAGCTCTGTGGCCTTGAGCAAGAGTTGAGCCAGTCTGGTCCCAGTTGCTCTTCTCTAAAAGGTGGATTGAGAGATATATTAACCTACTACTGTTACCAATAAAACAATATGGTGTGACCTTGGTCAGGCTGTCTTTGTGAAAACATGCGTTCAAAAAACTTTTTTTAAATTCTGTGTTTTCATGTGTAAAATAAAGAAATGGGACAAACAGTCTCTAAGCCTCCTTCCACTTTGCCTTCCTACGAGTCCGAGTTGAACTGAAGCTGGAGACATTCTCTGTTACAGTTTCCTTCCACTAGCTGCCACTGGCGCAGCCCCAGACAGCTCTCTGGCTGGAGGTCATAAATCTGGGTGGCTGAACCTGCTGGGGAAATGAACACAGTATCAACTCTCATATTTGCATACAGTCATATCTATTTGCATAGAGCTCTCACATTCATTTTCTTGAAGTGGGAGGAGGCTTGTTTAAGAAGAGGAGAGATCTTGAGACCTCGTCTCCCCACCTGCCCTTTTGCGAGGGTCAGTGTCCACTCTCACTGTGTCCGTGCTCTCCCTCTGGCCCCTTCCTTCATGCTGTTGATCAGGTCAGGGGCAACAGTGAGGAGCTCATGAGCTGCGGTGCTCATGGGGGCAGGGGTGGCACAAAGAGGGCCCAGAACATGGGCTGCTTAGAGGGGAAGTCTGTCAGAACAGTGCGGGAAAAACTCAGGGGAGCGGTAGTCCCAAGGGAGAGGCGCTGTCTGCCGGGCAAGATGAAGAAGTTCCTTTTCTGGTCCTAAATATTTCCTTCCCTTGGTTATTTGTCATGGAGAGATCTCAGCAGGTCATTATCATGTTACCACTTAGCCATCAATTAACAAAAGTCTACCCCTTCGGGTCATTTTTCATAAATCAATCTCCCCAACCCCGTCATTATTTGGTTGTTTTCTTTTAACAGCCTCTCTTGCACAGTAATTTATGGAGCCCCATCATCCAAGAGCAAGCACCACTCTTACTCTGAATCTAGGGAAAGCTTTTTGTGGAATTTTAAAGGACCAGTAAAAGAAAATTGCACAAGCGAGGAATACTTTGTTACATTACGCCTTTGGAGTTAGGGTTATATTCTTTTCTCCTCCAGCCCCATCCCGCAAACGCAAGGGGCAAAGAGCTCTGGGGTGGGAGTAGGGAGCCATCAAGTTGCCCTGGGCATGGTCTGCACTTGAATCTCATTGTGTTGTTTCCTCTTCATGTTTATTACCACTTAAGGTTCATTTGCATTCCCTCTCTGTCCACAGTGATCAGAGCAACACCTCCCAAATTAGCATCATTTGCAAGTTCCATTAACATGCTGTTTACTCTCCCTCTTTCAGATCATTAATAAAGATGACCCCGTGCATCCTACCTCCCCACGAAATCCATACATTTCCATTTGTCATCATCCTTTGTTTGCAGACTTTGAGCCAGTTTTAAATTTATGTGGCAGCTCTCCTTACTAAGCCAATTTGAATTAATTTTGAGTGTAACACTTTACACCACTATATCAAATGCTTTTCTTATAGCTGCATGCATTCCATCAATAGCATTCCCGCCACCTTTCTCTTTGGTATTCAGGTTGAAAGCTCTCAATTCTGCCTGGTATTTTAGTTCTTTAAAAGTCACTGTATCCTCTGCACTGACTAGGGACTTTCTCCTAATTTTTCGATTATTTTGAAATGATTGATGTTGCAAAAGAAAGGATTTGGAGAGCTATTTATGGCAATCGATAGCTTTCATCTTTCTTTCCCACATCTGCTTTTGTGGTTGAGTAAGTAATTTTGGTGAAATCCCTTCACATTCCAGGATGCATGATCTGGACCTCCTATTTTCAAGGCTACAGATTTCCCAAATATTCCTTCTCTTTGTTTGAAACCATCCGAGCATCTATTTTTTTGACCTGGATACAAATTTTGAAGATACTTTAAATCCCAGCATATCACAGGTCCTCAAGAAATTTTTTTTGAGTTAATGAAATGAATGCAATAAATAAATCTGTCAGTCATTCATGCTTCCCCCCACTCTATACCATTTCCTCACTTAATGAAGTAGTGAACAGTTAAAAAAAACAAGGCTGCTAGAGGAAGATAGGTGTACTGTAGTCATTCATTCATCTATTTCACATATATTTATTGAGACTTCACTTTGATCAGACACTGTTCTGGGCTCTGAGGATATTGCAATGAACAGAAAAATCTTTTTCCTCTTATAAAGTCTGAGAGGTAGACAATGAGCGAACATACAGATATATAAAGTATCAACAGATTGTGACAAATGTTATGAAGAAAAATAAAGAATGATAAAGGAAGATACAGAGATTTTGTAGCATTCAGAGGCTATTTTTTTGTGACTGATCCACCTGTCATCTCTGAATCTTATATCTGGGAATATGTACAATTTCCAGAAGCACCATGGGTAGAAATAATGACTAACAGAGAACTTAGAATTTCATTATAACAGGTGGTTAGCCAGGCCATATTTGAGACCCAATTGTGCACTCGTGCAGAGGTGCCCATGCTGGGCCAGATTCTTGACTCTCATAGCTCCTCTGACTCTCTAGTTCAGGGGTCTTTGACAGCATCTGAGGAATGTTATCTTTCTGAACTTTATGAAGATGAGCTAAGAATTGGTGGAGAACACTGAGTTCACCCTATAGACTGCCCCAGGCGTAGATTACCAGGTGGTCAATTTAGTATGAAGGTACATGCAGGGAGCCACAAATAGTGTCCAGACCCAGCAAAGGAAATCTAGACAGGAATCTGCACTGGGTCTGCAGTGGCCATAAGATGGGCTGGGGATAGAAGTCCTGGGAACACCTCAGCTTCTTCCCGAGTCCATGCCTACAGAGCACCCCTGACTGGCTATGCTTTGGGCTGCTATTAACAGCGATCATTGTCGTGAAGTGAGGTCACTTATGTAGTAAACTTCATGATGGCTTTTTATTGTTTTTAGTCTCACCCTTATTCCTCCCTATTTATTTCACTTTATCTTTATAATATCCTTTTGCGGAAAAATGATTGTTCCAAAGTGCCAAAATGACTAAGTCACTTTCATATTGGAAACTCTAAGATGGTGCTCCTCCACCCACAGGATAGACTTCAAAGGCTTAGCCCAGCTCTCGCAGACTCCCGGCCCAGTGCTTCCCAGCTGTCAAGCCTCATCGCCTGCCGCTCCTTGCCGCTCTGCCCTTGGGTTCTGAGAGGACCAAATTACCTATGCTCCTCGCTTGCACTAGATTATGTCTTGCTTCTGTCCTGCTCCTGATGTTCCTTCTGAGTGGGATGTCCTCTCTCCCTCTTCTTCACTGACAGCTCCTTTGTAGCCCTTAGAGATATCTTAGGTGCTGCTTCCTCCAAGTCCCAGGCTGGGTGCCTTACTTCAGCACCCTGGACATCTCCTGATTGTCATTCTTACACATTACTGGTGGGGTTCCAGCAGGTCAGTGACCCTGTCTTATTCATTTTTGCATCTAAATCACCTAGTACAGTCCCAGGCATTCAAGAAATATTTATTAAACTAAACTGACTTGAAGATGGGGGGAAATGAGGAATTATCAATCCCACTTTGCTGTTGAGGAGCTGGAAGGGGGTAAGAGAAGGGCCTGCTAGGGAGGGTGAGCTGTGCATGACAGAGGTCATTGAGGGAAAGCTGGGATGGGGCCATACCAGAGTGCAAGGCGGTGGGCACCTAATCCACCTGATCTGGAGCAATTTCCCAGATGGTTTAAAAGCACTGTGTGTGAACTTTGAGCAATTAGCCAATCTCTCAGCACACAGGCATCATTTTTGTTCAAAATATTTCTGATTTGCAACTAATGATTTTTGGTGGCTTTGGCAGTTATCAGATGGCCTGTTTTTGTAGAGAGAGTTTATTCTTTTTGTGAAAGTTCTTATTCATTTTCAAGTTAAATAAGATCTGACTTTTATCCCCAAAGGAACTTATATTTCAAACCCCTGATTTGAGCAGGATTTTGGTTTGAGTTTGGGTTTGACTCATCTCTTTGATTAAAGGCTTATCTTCTAAATAACATGTCTTAATAGTTACTCTTTCCCTTTCCAGACCTTCTAAATTTAGATAAATGAGACCAATTATCACTTCCAGAATGTTCAGTTTCTACTCTGGTCCTAGAATTTGGTCTCTAAGAGTTGTTGATTTCCTTCCTGTAGGATCGTTTAAATTCTGCATTTTCCCTGTTGATGTCCTCATCTGTGGGGAAGAGGGCCGTGGGCAGGGCTTGTTGGCCGCTGGTACATGAGGAGTCACGAGAGTTGGCATTTGGCCTCTCAGGAGCCTGGACATGGCCCACAGGGACCCTGCAACTGTGGGCAGAGGACTAGCCTGCAGCAAGTCAGCTGGTACTTGAGCAAGCCTACTAGAGCATCGTGTCTGTGGATACTCAGGTAAGAGAGAGGAACTTCTGAAAATGTGCCGTGGTGATATGAAACCTGCGAGGGAAGGAGATTTCTTTCAATTCCTTTCCTTCTCTGTCACTTCCAGAGATGATCTTGAGTCCATGACGGGGAGATATGGAACATCATTCACACATTACTTCACTACATATTTAGGAAGCACCTGCTGTGAGCCAGGCTCCAAGCCATGCTGTGCATATGGGGTGAGTTGGAAGATGTACCCCCTGCCCTGACCCTGCGATCAGGGCGAGGAGGAGGGTTTGCTGCCAGCCGTTGGGGATGGGAGGGCAGGGCGGAGAGGCTGTTACACTAAAAATTTTTAGGTTACACTCAAAATTCTCTTTTGCTGCTAAGATAATTGTCCCCTGCAAGGTCTCAGAGCTTGGGAGGTCAGCCTGGGAACTGCTTAAGACACTGTAAGACCTAGAGGTGGGGAGAAGGAACTAGAGGGCTCCTTTCCTCAGATGCCTGCTGCCTGCCTCTCTCACTGGGTTCCAGCCCTGTCTATCCTGACTGCTCACTCACTCTCCCATCCAGACTCTCCCCGCAAAATGTGAGCCTGTAACTCTGGACCCCAAGGGCCCCAGCAGACAGAATCCATTTTGGGCAGACACAGTGTAAGATACGACCCCCAGTCCAAGTCTTGTTGAATCTGAGATTGTTCAGATGTTGCCGGGTTGAAGGTTTACTCGGCTTGATCCATGGACATGAAGCTCACTAGCACTAGGGCAAACCGCTTTAGAAGGGGAGTGACCGGCTACCTGCTTGAAAGTAGAATCATCAGAGTGACCCGGAAGTCTGCATTTACCTACAGACAATGTGGGGCGATTACAGTGTAAGCATAGACTAGCTCTGCTCAGAGAAGGAGCTTTTAGCTGGGATCCTGGGGCTGAGCCCAGCTTTAGAGGATTTCTGAGTGCCATCTAATCGCATGTGAATTTTTTGTGTGTGTGAGTGTGAACATATGTGCATTTTTTTTTTGCTGACAAGAGGGTCTGTATTTTTCATCAGATTCCCGACAGGGTGCAGAGTCTGGAGTACGGGGAACTTGATTCCATTCCTTGGTTCCTCTCTTCACCAGCTGGGTTGGGGGAGTCACATGGGCTCTGTCTTCATGTATAATAGGCTGTTCTGAAGTCAAAACAAGAAAACATAGGTAAACCATGAGGTTTGCAAACCATGCACTACTATAGGAATGCCTGGAATGACCATGTGGTCCCCATTCCTTTCTCCTCTCCCCTCCTGCTCACCTTACCTCCCCCCAACCTGGCTAACTTATAACTGTTTTTCAAGACCCAGTTCCAGGAGTGCTTCCAAAAAGCCTTCCCTGGCTGCCCGGCTTGCTCCCTCTGGGTAAGGTGCCCTTCTCTGTATTCCCATCCTCCTCTCTTAGCTGACCTCTAATAACACGAGTTTTACTCTGTTGCAATCAATTATTTGCTGACCTGGGTACTGACCTACCCAGACTGCATGCTCCTCGAGGACAGGGATGGTGACTTGGTTATTTTCTCTGCCTGGCACAGTTTAGTTTTAATGTAATTTTGTTCAGTCGATAGAACGTTAGTTAATTTATTTTTAGATTTTGCTTTAATGAGCTAACTACTAATCATTTTTATCTATTCATCAAAGGCAGACTTAGTTCCTTTTACTATGTGTAAATGAAAGTGATAAAATGGAATCCTTTAAGAGCATCTTACTACTGTCTATTAGGTTGGCCTTCTAGCAAATTAGTCTGAATTAATGAGGGCTCATCTCCCTTTGTTGAGGGAAGTAGGGACTATGGCAGTTGCAGACCGTGGTGTCAGGACAGGCATCGTGCTTGGTCAGTGATTGCGCCCCTCACTTGCAGAGCGGCACATGTCTCTCCATTCTATTACCTGTAGCACACGCTGCCCGTCAAGATGGACACATCTGGGGCCAGCAGCTACAAAGTGAGAAAGTGTCCTAGCTGGCCTCGCCTCAGAGTACATTACTGGGGAGACAGGCTGTCCCCAAGCCTGCCTCTTGGCCTCTCCCTCGGGTACTGCAGTCTTCCTAGTTGCCCTCTGCTCCTTTTCTTCTTTACTTGCAGGCGGGTTATTCTCAGTAGCCATGAAGATCTGTCTTCTGAGGCTCTTGCTGGCCTCTCCGGGGCTTTCCTCCATTTTGTCTCCTGCTCCCGTTCTAGGAAGTGCCCATGTTTTCCATCCTGCCTGCTTGTATTTCTATTACTGGAGGCGAAAAAGAAATTATGTGCTTCCCTTCGGCTCCTGCTCAGCTGGTACTAGACATTATGTAGACTGATGTAATGTGACCAAGGAGGAAATTATTAAAAGGACAAGGCTAATTTTCTAATTCACACCTGCAAAGCAAATCTGATGGTGCTTGCACCGATCTTTAATGAAATAACATTGTTTAAGAAGTTTCCAGAGAAATTCATCACTAATTGATTTTTGAACTGTGGAAAAAGATAACACAGAGAGATGAGATATTAGCCTCCGTATGGCCTGACTCCCCCGCAAGCTTTCTATTTCCTTAGTTCTCTTTCCCATGGAAAATCGATAGTGGCTTCCTGAATTGGCGCTGCAGACAGTGGGGCTCACAGAAAGACCCTGTTTGGATGTGATGTATTTTCTTTCTGCTTCAGTTTTCCTTTGTTTGCACTCTGCTGTGAGGTCTTGCTGAAAGCCGTGGCTTCCTCAGTGGAGCTGATTCATTTTGTGACTCAGGCAAAAGGCAGCGAGTGGGAGAGATGGACCTGGCAGCAGGTTGAGTGTCCTTGAAAGTGGCGGTTCTGTAGTGGGGATAGGGGCATAGCCCTCCCTTTACCTCCAGGGGCTCCCCAGACCACCCTCAGCCCAAATATGTGTCATTTATATATACATATATATTCTTTGATAGAGACCACTGACATTTTCTCATTCTTTTGTTAAGTATAAATAAAAGCAATTTTAAAATAAGATTTTCTTTAAAAAAATAGTGACCTGAAATACCTGAAACATGTAATACCATTAAAAACTGAGTGCCAGCTAGGCAAAGCCACCCCCTCTTCACACAGGTTGCCACACTTGCCTATCCACCCTCTTTAGAATTTCGGAATTCTGCTCCTGAGTGAGTGTGGGGCTCCTGGGCTAACCAGAGAGGATGGCTTCGTTTCTCGTCTTCCAGTTAACACACTCCATGAATTATCTCTGAATTTAAAGGAATTATTAGGCTCAGGAGGGTCCCGGATCTCAGGAGAAATAGCCTTGGTTTAAAGGGCTTTACTCCCAGTCTGGCGTGCCAATGTATTAAGGCAGGTTGATTCGACTTGAGGTGCCCTCCATAAAGCCAGTCAGTAGTCTTTGCCAGGCCCTCTGTGGCATGTCAGGGATGCAACAGGACCTAATTTTGCCCTCAGAGAGCTCACAGCCAGTGAGATGGAAGTACCATGATAAGGAGGCTCAGAATGCTATGAAATCCTTGAAGGCAGGTACCTCATTCAATCTTGGGGGGCCCAGGAAGACTTCCTGATGAGGTGCTGTCCGGGGCTGAGCCTGGAACGAGGGTCAGCTATAGGATGACTCTCTTTATCCTTTCCCCTAGGAACCTCAGGCATCCCTTAGTGGCCCCCACCCTGGCCTTTGATGTGGCAGATCCTATTTATCATGCCAAAAGTATTCTTTACATGACTTTTCTGCCCTTACTGTTAACCTATATTATCTGTATTCTGTGCCCAGTCTCCACACAAACTCCCATCTTTGCACTTACTCAGGATCTGCTAGACTAGTTCTCAGCGTGGTGTTGATAATAACAGTTCCAAAGCTCACCTTCAAATTGCTGTTTCCATTTAGAAATTTCCTAACAAGGTTAATACAAGGGGCAGGAGACTTCAGATCCAGAGGCAGATGGGTGGGGCGGCACTGTTGGCGTGGACCTTTCCTTGACCCTTCACATCATGTTTTAGGGAACCACCAATTCTGACTACTGAATGGTTAGCTTTTCTGGGTGGTTTGGATGTTGGGTGCCTCTTGGAAGCCTGGCTGGGGTGTGTGGGTGGGGCTGGGGAGCACTGTCTGGCCTGCAAAGGCCAGTGTGGAAGCCTTGTTCTGCCAAGGTGATGGTGACTGAGCTGGGAGCACTAGATTCAAGGTCTATCTCTGTCATTGTCCATTTTGGGAAAGGTCCATCTCTGTCACTGTCCATTTTGGGCAAGGTCTTGTCCCCTCAGTCCCTGTCTCTGTAAATCACAAGAGTAGCTCAACCATTTTGGGAGTGACTATAATGGATGTATACTCACAGTATTGGTCAAAGATTCTCTGGAGAAAAATAACAGGAAATATATATATATATTTATATATATATTTTTATATATATTTATATAAATATATATGTATATTTATTATAGGAATTGGCTCATGCAGTCATGGAGGCCAAGAAGTCCTATAGTCTGCTGTTTGCAAGCTGGAGAAGCAGTAAGGCCTATGGTACAATCAGTCTGAGTCCAGAGGCCTGAGAACCTGGAGCTCTGATGTTCGAGGGCAGGAGAAGATGGACATCCCAGATAGAGAAGATAGAGAATTCACCCTCCCTCTGCCTCTTGTTCTATTTGGGCCCCCAAAGGATTGGATGATGCCCACTCATCCAATGTCCTTGTGAGGTCCTTGGTGAGGACAAATCTTCTTTACTCAGTCTACCCTACTGAATCAAATGCCAATCTCCTCCAGAAACACTCTCACAGACACACCCAGAAGTATTGTTTTACCCGCTATGTGGGCCTCTCTTAGGCTAGTCAAGTTGACACATAAAATTAACCATCATACTTTTCCTTCTTGGGGCAACTTATGGAAACCCATTAGTGTCCTCCCAGGAAGTGCATTTTATCAAGGCTGTACCCACACCTTTTCATTCAGTTTGTGAAAATAATATTAGTGACTGTGATGTTAATAACACCCTGAGGTGTATGGCGCTTTTCCAGTTTATGGTGTTTTTACACCCATTATCACTTTGGGTCTCCAAGTTATCCCTGTGGGGTGGCACGTGTTGAGCACTTGCTGTATGCACTTTAGATGCTTCACCTCATTTAACCCTCTCAACAATTCTGTGAGCAAATATTATTATCTAAACATTTCAGTTGAGGAATCTGAAGGTCAGAGAGGTAAAGCGCCATCTGAGGTCACACAGCTAGTGTAAGTCTTTGGGGGAGTGTTCCATTCCATGGCGGTAGTGTGCCAACTTGCAGCTTCTTTGAGTCTCTGTTCTTCCAGTGACCTCTGAGCTGGGTATGCACTATTGCTACGCAGTGGCAAGGGGGTGGGAGGGCTGCTTTTAGTGCTGAACATCCCATAATACCAAGTCACTGAAAAATTTGTGGTTTGGCCACAGGGCTGCATGACCTAGCAGAGCTGGATGACCCTTGGGGCCATGGGATGCTGTCATCGGAGCGGGTAGCTAAGGGTCTGAACTGGGGGGACAGCACGATGAGAGAAAATGAAAACAGTTATGTAATCTGGTAGAGAACAGCACAAGGAATGCAGCTTTTCGAGCAACGGAAGAGAGGTCTGAAAGGTTAAGAGGATGGCTTTAGAGGTGACTGAAGCTCCAAAGAGTCATAAGGAAGAGGGAAGGAGAAAATAATTGTTACTTCTTAACCAGCATAAAAGGAAATTAAAGGAGAACTTGATGGCAGTATTTAAACATTTGGAAGGCGGTGGCAAGCTCTTATAGAATTCCTCTGGAAACAGCATATTCTGGTTAAATTAGAGCTTTTCAGAAGGTGGGAGTTTGGTTAGCCACTAAGAAGGATTTTTCGGATGCAAGGTATTTCTAACACTGTAACAGACGTAGTCAAGCTACTTAGTCAATAGGATATCTGTCAAGCCACGTCAGCACTCCGCACTCTTGGACACCTTTCCTGTGTGTGGAGAATTTCTCACCTCTGAGTGTGCTTCCCCAAGAAAGAAGCCGGAAATGGGCTTTCCTAGCTTCCCTTGAGCAGAGTGCAGGCGAGGGTTCTTCCACTCAGGTGCACCTGTGTCAGGCTTCAGTTAGGAGGCCAGTGATGCTGGGCGGCAGGTGCCTGGAGGAGTCCATTCTGGCCAGGGAAGGGGCAGAGACTTTCAGCATCCAGAGGCAGCTATGGCAGAGTTCCTGGTGGAAATACACGGTGTGTGGTGTTGTTGCTGGGACCTGTGGTTTCTGTGTCAGTGGGGGTGTTGGCAGGGACCCCTTGGGAGCAATGTGGAGGGTGGCAGGGTTTGTCTGTTGTTCCTGGCTTCAGAGCCTCCCAGAGATGCTGAGAGCTAGCAGTACCCTTTAATAAATTTCTTTTCTACTTAAATCAGCTAGGAAGGGTTCTTTTGTTCGCAACTAAGAACCTTGACTGTGTACAACAGGTAACTGAGAGAGCTTATAAGTCTCTGAGACTTTTAGAAATAGGGAAAGCACTCAGCTGTCAGTTCAGCATGATCAGAGTTTGTATCAGTTAGGGCTCTTGGTTGTGAACAACGGAAGCCAACTGTGGGCATTTTAAGCAGAAAAGGAACCTGTTGGAGGCTCAGAGATTCAATGGGAGGCTAGAGAACCGACTTGAAATATGGGCAGGAACCGAGAACTTGAGTCAAGCGTGGGCCAGGGTGCAGCCTTCGATGCGCTAAGATACCACTTGACCTGCCATTAGAGCCCAGGAATTAGATACCCCTGTGGCTGCCAGGAATAAACCTGACTGTCTCAGGGTCATCACCCCACTCACTCCAGCTTGTGGAAGAGAGAGTCCAGCTGTCTGAATTCCAGGGAGTAGAGACAGGCAGGATCTCCCTACTTTGGGCTTCTGAGGCGAGAGGCTGGGCACTGTACCCGACTTGTATTACATACAAAGCAGCAGCACCTTAAGGAGAAGGACATCTATTGTTGTTGTATTAGATAAACTAGAGAAATAAATGAATAAAGAAGTTTCTACTTTAAGGAGCTCGGTCAGTCGGGGAGCTACAATGGGAGCAGGCAGTTTTAATGCCAGTTGTGTTAGTTTTTTTTGTTGCTGTGTAACAAATTGCCCTGACTTTAGTGGCTTAAAGTTGGCTCACATTTTTTAGGTCAGAAGTCCAGCATGGCGCATCTGCTCAGGGTGTCACAAGGCTGAGATCAAGGGGCTGGCTGGACTGAGTTCTTGTCTGGAGGCTCTGTGGAAAAATCCACTTCCAAGCTTACCCTCATTGTTGGCAGACTTCAGTTCCTTGAGGCTGTAGGACTAGAGTCCCCATTCCCATCTTGGCTGTCAGCTGGAGACTGCTCTCAGCTCCTAGAGCTGCTGCTAGGTCCTTGCCCCTTCCCCCTCTGTCTCAGCCATGGAGAACCTCCTTGGGTTGAATCTCTTTCCTGCTTTGAATCTCTCTGACTCTTTTTCCAACCAGCTGAAGAAAACTCTGCTTTTAAAGGGCTCTTGTGATTAGGTTGGGACTACCTGGTTAATCTCCCTATTTTAAGGTCAACCATATAGCATATAAAATATAGCATTATAAAAGTAAAATCCATCATATTCAGTGTTCCAGAGATTATGCAGGCTGTGTATGCTGGAGGTGGGGTGGGGTGGGGTGGGAAACCTTAGGGGACATCTTAGAATCCTGCCTACCCCTAAGGTGATATGTGCTAAGTATGGAGGTATACACAAAGAATGATGGGAGCACAAGGGAGGGATACCGATCCCAGTTTTGGAAGTGGGAAAGCCAGGGAAGTCTTTTTGGAGGGGTATCATCTGCACTGAATTGAAGGTTGAGAAGGACTTAGCCTTGCAAAGTCAGGATTGGCCATAAAGACCATTCTAGCGAGAAGGAATGACTTCTGTGGGGCCAGAGAAATAATTCCAACTTGTGTTTGGAAATAACAAGTCTAGAGTTGCTGGGGAGTAAATATTTTCTAAGGAAGGGAGTGGTCAGAAGAGGACCTGGAGAGGCCCAGAGAGGTTAGATCAAAGAGGACTTTACTACCCTCATCTAGAGGAATCCAATATTTGGGTCCCAGCCTGGAATTTCTGATTTGGGATAGGGCCTAAGAATTTGCATTTCTAACAAGTTCCCAGGTGATGCTGATGCTGCTGGCCTGGAATACACTTTGAGGACAGCTGTTCTGGAGAATGAATGGGAGGAGAGCAAGACTGGGGGCCTGGTGGGCGGCCAGGGTACCTGTCTAGCAGGAGATAATGAGGCTCTGGCCACGCTCAGAGCCAGGGTTGTGAGGCTGGAGATAGTGTGGTGTGGATTAAATCTGGGAAGAGATGAGGGAGGTAGGGCTGGGGTGTGGGTGTGAGAGGTAGGACAACATCAGAACTGGAAGGGATCTTAGCGTTACGCAGTCCAGCCCTCTCATTCCTCTGAAGGGCAATGTGAGGCCCAGAGAGAGCAACTCGACTCCTTCAAAGTCACATACAGTTGGTGTTGGCACTGGGACATGGGACCCGGAGTCCCTGGCCTCCATGACACAGCGTTTGTAAATGAATTTGGTAAGAAGAAAACAAAAGAAAACCAAGGTAGCCCCCAGCCTTCTCAGAAGCTCCTTGTCAGTCTCATTCCCGCAGCTCCCAGCTTCCCCTGCTCGCTCCCTGGCCAAACACACTTCCTGTAAAGGTCACTGCAGCCTGAGTACAAGAGGAACATAGTCCTTCCCCCGGACTCCGACCTGTAAGGGTTTCTGAAAGAGAGGGCAAACTTATCAAGGGTGTTTTAAGTCCCCTGACTGATTTCCTTTCAGCCCTGGACTCTTGGTTGCAGGAGAATTTTCATGGCCTAGAGAACCTACTAGTGACAAATTTGCTGAAGCGTGGAGACAAGATTGGGAAATTACAACATGCTCTTAGATTTCCAAAGGGACAGATACTGAACGCGGACATTCCTTTTCACACACACAAACGTTGGTGTGCACACGCATGCGATGGAGATCAATCCTAACCCCCAAAGGCCCCTTTGTCTCAGTGAAGTGCTTATTAAATGAATCTGTGTTTCCACTGGCAGCTCCAAGTCATCTAGAAAGGGAACACAATGCGATGTCAGTCAGTATTTGTTACTGTCAGAGCCTCCCTCGCAGTCCGCTCTGCGTTTATTGTCTTTTTGGGGCTCATTTTATCCATTTTCTGTGGGCAAAGTCATTAATCTTCCTCTTGGCTCCAGTGCTGTGCATCCCTGACAGCCGGGGTCCCGGCTTCCTGGGCTGCTGGGTAGGGGCACCTCCCGTCCTCGTGGTGCTGGAGATTTGATTAGAGAGTGAAGAGTGAGCGAGCCATAAAGAGGACCGAGAGGAGGAGGGGTGCAGATGTCTGTGGTCCCAGAAGACACTGGGGATCTGCGGAAAAGGTTACTCTGTTTTTGAATCATCTACAGTGCACCCTGACACCAAAATACACTTAGTCCTATGCAGAGTCACTTGATAAAGAGGCTAATGAAGTGGAAAGATGTCAGCAGAGCTAAGCGGGCCAGGCTCTCGGGGATGCGCCATGATTCCACCTTCCGTTTCCATGGAAACCAGAGAGGCTTGGCTTCTTTCTTCTTCTCCTTCATTTTGGGAGGTCTCTCCTTGGTAACCTTGACCCTTTCACATTGGCAGCCAGAGATAAGGAATTCCATTTTCCCTTATCTGGTCACGGTTGGCTGGTAGACACTGATGGGTCTGCGATGGGGGAGGGGTGCTGGCCAGGGGCTCTGGAGTGCCTTAATTCAAATGCATGAAGTGGAGGGTGGGAGGCGATAGAAAAAGAACACAGTTAATTAAGGTTGATATTGCAGAGAAGGTTGTTTTCTGAATAATAAATTCTATGGGCTTCAAAAACAAGTGCAATTAAAAGAGTGCAAAACAGAGAGACGGTTGAAGGGCAGAGGAGGATGGGTTTGGTCAGAGGGTGTTTTTTGGGGGGTGGGGGAGTAAAGGCTGCATCTAAGCTCTCAGCATGCTGGGATCTTGATACTCAGAACAGATACCATGTTTGATGATAGCTTCTGATATTGCTGCCCATACAAATGCCCTTTGCCTTGAGCAGTGGCGTCATTTGTGGCCTCAGCTAATGGAGAAGGGCTTTGAAGTTGATCCAGATGGGAGTGTTGGCTGTCGGTTGCTATCAAGGGGAGGAATTTTTCTTCAATTTAGGCTCAGAAATGTTGCTCCTGGACAGATGCCTTCCCCAGTTAGATGTGCATCACTCTTCAGTTCAAGTGCCTCTTACCAAGTCCCAAGGAACTGATGACCTGCAAGTGGGTCCTTTTGCTCAGAGCTGCCTGCGTCAATAGAACAAGACTGGGTTCAGAACACCAGAGCAGAAACTTTATTCATTGATTAATGAATGGAGGAGTCAGAGCTCCTGCTCTAAAACACCTTCTTCCCAAGGGAAGGTGAGCAGGGTTCTTACGGGGTGTGAAGGGGGAGAGGTCTCCGCATCATTGCTGGGGCAGGGGCATTTGGGGCATGCATAGATCTTCCCTGCTTGCGCATGGCACCTTTTGCACGCGTTTACTTTTACACATGGCACCCCATCGTCATTTTCGACCTTTCTGGTTTGGACTGGTTCTGCCATTTGGCCACCTGGCATTTTTCTGCCTTGGTTCCTATAAGCAAACACAACTTAAAAACAAAGCATTAGACATGGAAAATGTTTTAGGGACTTCTCTGGGTGACATGCCCATCATACTCATATTCTCTGTGTCTTTTGGAATAAATTAGTGATTGCCAAATATTTGTTTGTCCTTGGCCAGTCAAACCTTGGTGATCCTTTGGGTTGGTTGTTCATTCTTGGATCAGACAGAGGAGTGGGTGGCTAAGGGCATGTGGTACTAACACAGCCCCCTGACGCACCCCCGTCAATAACAGCTGTGGGTTGGGATAAGTTCTTAGAGAGAGAGAGAGAGAGTTTCAGCTTTCCCCAAACATCTTTGCTATAAGACTCTTAACCTTCAATATACAACCTCAGGAAAGGAATGTGCATTTAAAAAAATTACTGTTATAAAGGTAAAAATCTTAGCATGTCTTCTTGTATAATAAGAACCTTATTCTTTTATAACTGGGAATCAGGAAACACATCCACAGGTGTGTGCAGGAACTGGGCTATCTCAAATTTGGCTAGGCTACCAAGGAGGAAGCTCTCCATGGTTGACGAAGGTGGGTTCTCAGGATTCTCCTAATCCACCCATTCTGATGACGTTTGAATTGGTAATCTCGGTTAGGGCTGCGGTAAACTGATTGGGAAAAGGGCTGAAAGGAGAGACTCTCCCTCATCCAGCTAACTGAACGATGGCTTAGAGGAACATTGAATGCAGAAGGGCCCTTGCGTAGCATCATGTAGATTGTGGGCAGAGATTTTCTGGGTATGATTTATCAGTAGTGGACTGGTCAAATAAAGCCTGCTACATCTATAATGAAATACAATGCAGCTATACAAAAGCACAAGGAAACTGGAACGGCATGCAGAGCTTTCTAGGATCTATTATTAAGTGAAAAAAAGAAAGAGCAGAGCAGTGTGTATATTGTATTTTGACTTCTGTTAGAAAAAGGAGAAAAACAAGAATATATCTTTTTATATGCTTGCATTTTTCTAAAGAAACTTGGGCAGTACAAAGAATAAATAAATAAAAAATAAAAATAAAATAAATTACCTGTGGAAGAATGGGGTGAGAATTGGATGAATGGGTTAAAGGACTGAAAGACAGACTGTGTACTCATTTTTCAGTTTACTTTTTGAGTCATGTACACTTATTAGCTATTTGAAAATTAAATAAATCATAAAAACACAAGGTTGAAATTACAAAATGGAAAATGAAAATATAAAAAGAGCAGGAAAAGTCAGTGAAATCTCTTTAAAATATTTTTGCCAATATTTTTGCTTTCAGAATTCTCTCTCTCTTGCCTTTCTTGCTCCCTGCCTCTTTTCCTTTCCTTCTTACTTGCCTTGTTAGAGACGGATTTGAGATGACTTGGGGGAGAAAAAGGACTTATAACACAAATAAGGTTTTTAAAAGTTTTCCTGATTCACTTCTAGCATGACTGTGTAGGAGAGTCAACAAATATCCCCCTCCCCAAAGTGACTATAAAGTTGCATAAAACTATCAAGAACAGCCATTTCAGCCTATAGGAAAGTGACCAAAGCATTTATGCATGAAAACTGCTGAATTCTGGTTAAGAATAGTGAAAGTCTGTGGAATTCTTGCCACGCATTGCTCTCATTCTCCCTCCAGCTCTACTGGTACAGTAGCTCCTCAAGAGTAGGTAGGGAAGGTCATGAGAACCAGTTGTTTTGCTGTCTCTTCCAGAAGAGGTTTACTTGATTTAGAGCATTGTCAATTAAAGTCATGATCTTGGCAGTAAACGAACAGGTGAGGGCTAGTGGCTTTGATCTTCTAAGACTGTGGGTGTGTCTGGGGCATGCAATGAACTAGCAGACTGTCTAGAAATTTCACAGGAAGTTCTGGGGCTGAGACAACCATAAGAGGCTTGATCCGTTCTCCACATATCCCAGGTTGACTGAGGCTGTGTGTATGAACAACAGAAACTGCCGCAGGCCTAAACCACCTGCACATCCTTGGCCAATGGAGCCTGTGCTCATGCACACAGCAGTACGTGAGACATCCCTAGAGGACCTGGCAGAAAGTAAACGCTAGGAGACTTGAAAATGCCCTGAATTTTGAATGAGCTCCCCCGCTCACACGATGATCCATTAGAGGAAAGTGGAAGCTTCCTTGGCTCCAGGTGTTTGAGCACAACCTCTAGTATTTGGCTGAACAGCAAGGTGTGCAGACATTAGAGTGAACTCGAGGAAGCTAGGCTTTAAAATAAAAAATAACAAACAAAACAAAACTGAGCAGAGACGTCAGCAGCCAGATAGGGTAGAGGAGACAGACTTCAAGGGCTTAGCCCAGGCAAGTTGCTCAACAAACAAGCAAACAAATCAACAGTAACAACAATAATATTTAGTGGGGGCAGTCAGAATCCGGAGTTGCTAAAATATATGATCTAAAATGTCCAAGATTCAATAAAAAATTATAAGATGAAAATAAATAAGAAAATCTCAGTTATACTACGGAAAAAGAAAGCAGTCAAAAGAAACTGTCTGAGTTCCCCAAGATGTTGAATTTAACAGATGAAGACTTGAATTTAGCTATTAGAAATACGCTAAAATAACTAAACGAAATTACACTTAAAGAATTAAAAGTAGAACAATAAGGATTCAGTGAATAGCAAATCTCAAGAAAAAGATAGCAATTATTTTTTAGAAAAGGGAATTCTAGAGTTTAAAAATGTAATAACTTAAATGAAAGATTCACTAGAGTGGTTAAATAGCAGATTTTAGATGGCAGAAGAAAGAATCAGCAAATTGAAGAGAAATCAATAGAAGTTACCCAAACTGAATAACAGGGACAAAAATGGTTGAAGAAAAATGAAGAGAGCCTCAGAGACCTGTGGGCCACCACCAAGTGTACCAACATACATATAGTGGTTGTCTCAAAGAGGCAGAAAGACAGGAAATAGTGGTCAAAAGCTTCCCAAATTTGATGAAAAACATTAATTTACAGATTCAAAAAGCTCAGCAAATCCTAAGCATGATAAACACAAAGAAATACAGAAAAAGACACATCATTGTGATACTATTGAAAGCCAAAGACACAGAAAATCTTGAAAGCACAAAGAGAAAAGCAACTCTTTTTCCTGTACAGAGAAACAATATGATTGTTTGCTGACTTTTCATCAGAAACAGCGAAGTCTGAAGGCAGTGGAATGACATTTTTCAAAGTGTTGAAAGAAAGAAAAAACGTCTAAATCCAACAAAACTATTCTTCAAACCTGAGGGTGAAATAAAAACATTCTCAGATAGGAAAATATTGAGAGAATGTGTTGCTAGCAGACCTGCCCTACAAGAAATCCTACAAGAAGTTCTTTGGGCTGAAAAGAAGTGACAGCAGACAGTAGCTTGAATTCACAGAAAGAAATGAAGAGCTCTGGAATGGCAAATGGTTGAAAATTAAACACCACCCTTCTAAATAATCCATGGGTCAAAAAAGTCACCAGAAAAGGAAATTAGGAAGTATTTTGAACTGAATGAAAATAGAAACACAATGCATCAAGGTTTATGGGATGAAAATAAAGCAGCACTTTCAGAGAAAGTTATAGTTCTGAATGCCTATGCAAAAAGAAGAAAGCTCTCAAGTCAATGACCTAACTTCCTCACTAAGAAACTAGAAAAGGTAGAGCAAACTAAACCCAAAGCAAACAGAAGGGAGTAAATAATAAAGAGTGGAGTGGAAATAAACGGAATAGAAAATGGAAAATAAATGAAACTAAAAGTTGGTTCTTTGAAAAGATTAAAGAAATTGAGAAAATCTGTGCTAGTTTTCTGCTGTTACTGTGACAAGTTTCCACAAATCTAGTGGCTTAACACAATTTCCTTATCTTATAGTTCTGGAGATTATATGTCCAACATGGATCTCACTGAGCCAATATAGAGGTGTTGGCAGGGTGCATTTCGTTCTGGAAACTCTAGAGAGAATCCATTTCCTTGTCTTTTCCAATTCAAGAGGCCGTCTGCTCTCCTTGACTCATGGTTCTCTTCCTGCATCCTCGACGCCAGCAAGATCAGGCCAAGCTCTTCTCACACTGCCATCTGTCGGGCTCTTTTTCAGCCTCCCTCTCCCACTTTTAGGGACCCTTGTGATTACGTGTGGTTTACTAGGATAATCCCAGATAATCTTCCTATCTTAAAGTCAGTTGATTAATGTCTTTAATTCCATTTGCAACCTTAATTCCTCTTTGCCTCATAACATAATTTATTCATAGGTTCCAGGAATTAGGATGTGGACATACCCAGGAGACCATTATTTGCCTACCACAAACCCTTAGCTTGACTGATCAAGAAAATAAGAGAAAAAGGGCAAATTACCAAAATAGTGATTAAGAGAGGTGAAACCATTACTGACCATACAGAAATTAAAAGGGTTAAAGGGAATATTATGAATGACATAATGCCAACAAATTAGAAAATTTAGATGAAATTAAGAAATTCCTAGAAAGACACAAATTATGAAAACTGATTTAAGAAGAAATAGAAAATCCGAGTTGACTGGTAACAAGACAGGAAATAGAATCAGTAATTAAAAGTCTTCCCACTGGGGCTGGCCTGGTGGCGCAGCAGTTAAGTTCACATGTTCCTCTTCTCGGCGGCCTGGGTTCTCAGGTTCGGATCCCAGGTCCGGACATGGCACTGCTTGGCAAGCCATGCTGTGGTAGGCGTCCACATATAAAGTAGAGGAAGATGGGCATGGATGTTAGCTCAGGGCCAGGCTTCCTCAGCAAAAAGAGGAGGACTGGCAGTAGTTAGCTCAGGGCTAATCTTCCTCAAAAAAAAAAAAGTCTTCCCACTAAGAAAAGCCTAAGTCTAGAGGGCTTTATTGGTTAATTCAGTCCAATATGTAAAGAATTCACAAACCCTTTCAAAAAATAGAGAAGGTAGGAGTGATTCCCAACTCACCATATGAGGCTAATATTAATCTATACCAAAGCCAGACAAAGACATAAAAGAAAAGGCATATCTCTCATGAACATAAATGAAAAATCTTTAACAAAACATTAGCAAACTGACTTCAGCAGTATATAAAAGGCATTATGCACCAGGAACAAATGGCATTTATCTAAGAAATGCGAGGTTTGTTTAACATCTACAAATCAATTAATGTAATATATCATATTAATACTGTCACATCACTTAATGATGGGGACACATTCTGAGAAATAGTTGGGTGATTTTGTTGTTGTGAGAATATCATAGAGTGTACTGAAGTGGAACAAAAAATGCCACCCCAAAATGTGTCTCTTTACCATGAGGATCATTTTAGGCTGAGTATTTTCAAGAAACAAAAGACTCAGAAATTTTTTCTGTTACCTTTCCCTTAACTGGCTAAAAGAATTTACCTAAAAAAATTCTGTCTCAGGAAGCGATCTATCACCTTAGCATAACATGACCTAGGTGGTAGACAGGGATGAACTTAGGAAAGCCCGTTTGTTGGGCTTCCCTCTGTGTTCTTCTGTTTCTCTGTGGTCAAACACTTGTTTTCCAAACATTTGCTCCTTTTCACCTACCTGTAAATTGTCTTCCTTCACTTTGACTTTCCCCATCCCCAACACCTTCTTTCATCTTTAGCTGAGGATGGTATTTAAGGTGAGGGCTTCAGCCATTTTGGTGAGTTACTTAGGGTACATGGTTTCTCCCACATATACGTGTTATCAAACTTCTGTTTTTCTCCTGTTAATCTGTCTCATGTCAATTTAATTCTAAGACCAGCCAGAAGAACCTAGAAGGGTAGAAGAAAATTTCTTCTTTCTCTACATTACTTACACAAACTTAGACGGTATAGCTTACTACATACCTAGGCTATATGGTACTAACCTTATGAGAGCACCATCGTATATATGGCCTGTCATTGACTGAAATGTTATGTGGCACATGACTGTAGACTATAAGACAAAAACTAGACGCTCCTCTCAATAGATGCAGAAAATCCATTTGACAAAAATCCAGCAACATTTCATGATCAAAATATTCAACAAAATAAAGAAACTTCTTCAATTTTATAATGGGCAGCTACAAAAAATTTACAGCTAATTCCATGTTTAAAGCTGAAAGATTGAATGCTTTCCCTAAGATTGGGAACAAGGCAAGGATGTCTACTCTTGCCGTGTCTATTCAATGTTGTACTCGAGGTTTTAACCAATGCAATAAGGAAAAAAATGAATAGACAAATAAATGAATATAAGGCATCTAGATCGGAAAATTAGAAGTAAAACTGTTTTTATTCACATATGACATCATCCCATACTTAGAAAAGCCTGAGGAATCCACAAAGAAATGACTAGAACTAATAAACAAGTTTGGTAAGGTTGCAGGATATAAGATCAATATATAAAAATTAATTGTATTTCAATATATCCTAGCAATGAACAATCAAAAAAGTGAAAATTTTCTTAATACCATTTACAAAAGCACCAAAAAGGATAAAATATTTAGGAATAAACTTAGCAAAGGAGTACAATATTTGTTCAATGAAAACAGTAAAGCATTGCTTAGAGAAATTAAAGCATATCTAAATAAATTGAGAGAAATTCCATGTTCAGAAATTGGAAGAGTCAGTATTGTTAACATCGCAATTCTCCCCAAAGTGACCTACAGATTTAATGCAATTCCAACTAATAACCCAGAAGAAATTTGCAGAAATTGACAAGCTAATCCTAAAATTTATATGGAAATGAAGAACCAAATTGGAGGACTTATACTACCTGATTTCTAAACTTAATGTAAAGTGACAGTAATCAAGATAATATGGTATTGGTATAAGGATAGCATACAGATCAATGGAACAGAATTGAGTCTCCTTACATTTGTAGTCAATTGATTTTCACAAAAGATGCTGAGATAATTTAATGGGGGAAAGAATAGCCTTTTCATCAAATGATGCTGGGACTACTGAATATTGTGGAAAAATAAAAATGAAAGCAAGAGAAAAAAGAGAAAACCTGAAAGCAAGAGATAAACTAGAAAACTTCTGGAAGAAAACATAGGAGAACATTTTTGTGATGTTGAGTTAGGCAAGGGGCTCTTGCACACGATAGCAAAAGCTTAAGGCAAAAAAAACCCCAAAATGATAAATTGGATTTCATTAAAATCAAAACCTTTTGCATTTAAAAAGACATGATTAAGAAAATGCAAGGACAAGCTACAGACTTGGAGAAAGTATTTTCATATCATAAATTTGATAAAGGACTTCTATCTAGAATATGTAAAGAACTCTTAAACTCAATAATGAGAAGACAAGTCAATTTAAAAATGGACCAAAGACTTAAATAGATATTTCACTAAATAATATATACAAGTGGCTTTTAAATAAAAAAAAAAAGTGATCAACATTATTAGTCACTAGGGAAGTAGAAATTAGAAATACAATGTGATCCCTGTACACAACCACTAGACAGCTAAAATCAAGAAAGCAGATGATATGAACTGTTGGCTGGGATGTGGAGAAGCTAGAACTCTTGTACATTGCTGGTGGAAATATAAAGTGGTATAGCCATTGGAAAACACTTTGGCATTTTAAAAAAGTTAAACTAAAACTTACCCTATGACCTAGCATTTCCACTTCTAGGAGTCTACCCAAGAGGGTGAAAACATGTGTCCACACAAAGACTCATTGAGAATGTTCAGAGCAATATTATTCATAATGGCCCCAAACTGGAAACAACCCAAATGTCCATCAACAAGCTAGCAAGGAAGGGATAAACAAAAGTGGTTTATCCACACAATGGAATACTATTCATCAATAAAAAGGAATGATGTACAGCATGGATGCTATGTTGTATGCTATAACATAGATGAACCTCCAAAACATTAAGTGAAAGAAGCCAGTTGCCGAGGACTTCATATTGTATGATTTCATTTATGTAAAATGTTCAGTTAAGGCAAACTTATATAGGCAGAAGGCTGATCAGTGATCATCTGGAGTTGAGGGTGGGAATAAGGATTGACTGCAAATGAGTTGGAAGGAATTTCTTTTGGGTGATGAAAATATTCTAAAACTGTATTGTGGTGATGGTTGCATAACTCTACAAATTTACTAAATATTATTGAATTGCACACTTACAATGAGTGAATTGTATGGTATACAAATTATACCTCAATAAAGCTTTATTTATTTTTTTAAGAGAATTCTTGTCAAAGGAAAAATAAGGGTAGGGGAAATGAGATAGTGATATACAGAATGTGTTCTGTGAGAACCTCCACTCAGTTGACCAAACGTGTTCTAGTTTCTACTAGTCAAAGTGTGACCAAAGATTCATAAAATCAAAGCCATTCAGAAACAAAACTATTCCTGTTATTGAATCCTGAGATAAATTCCTTTTGCAAATTAATTTTACTCATTTATTCATAAATATTCATCGTCCATCTGTTATGTACCAAGCGCTATCTTAGGTTCTGGTTAAACAAGGGTGAACAAAATAGTCATGGTTCCTGCTCTCCTGGAGCTTTGGGTCTGGTGGTTCTTCCTAGGGATGGTTCCTAAGCATTTTGAAAACATAATTGGGATATAACTCTACATTTAATTTGCATTTTAGTTTTTTACTTAACGTTATATCATAAGCATCTAATCATATCACTGAAAGCTCTTCACAAACATTATTTTTATTTGCTGCAACTTTCATTGCAACATGCCTTTATGTTGAATATTTAACTTATTTCCAGTTTATTGCTATTATACATAATGCTCCAAAGAATTTATTTCCAAATGCGTCTGTGCTTCCCTTCTTTTTTTTCCAAGTAGAATCTCAGAAGAGATATTGGATCAAAGTTGTATACAGAGGTCTTGATGTATAAGGTCTTGACACTTATTGCCAAATTGTTTTCTGGAAAGGTGGTATCAGTTTGCAATCCCACTGGAAGGGTAGAGGGCTTGTTGCCTTCCAAGACATAGGGCTAAGTTGGAGGATGAACCCCAGCCCACAAAAGTGGGCCATGACCTGGGCTATGGGGAGTGGGCCCTGGCTTAGGCATTTAGTCGTCTCTCAGAAGAAATCTTGGAGCACAGATTCCTCAACAAAGGCTGAGCTAATGCCTGGCTGAGCTCTGTCTTCTCTCAGGCTACAGAAAAGTAGCTGGACTAACAATCTGGCCTCAAAATGAAACTCAGAGCGGGGGAAGGCAAACTGGTCTCAGGTAAGGACGGAAGGGTATTCTGGACTCAGCTGCTCACAATAACCATGAGCAAGATGAAAAGAAATGACAGAGCGACTAGGCAAACATACCACAGGAAAATCGATTAGTCAAAAAGTCAGGCGTGGATGTGGAAAAGTCAGGTGAAGAACCCAGTCTGGAAGAAACATAAATCAGGCGATAGAGGCGGCTTCCCATGAATGTTTTCCTTTAGAGAATAAATTAGTAGGAATATAAATGTGATAAAACAAGAGCTGAAAGATGAGATGATAAAACAACAGAATGAGTTATAAAGGGAGATTGCAGATCTAAGGAAATGAATTGAAATAAAGTAACATAAAATAGCAAGGAACAGAATAGACATAGCTAAAAACTGAATTAATGGCATGAAGGGAAAGCTAGAGATCATCACACTGAATGCAGAGGAAGAAGAGAAAAAGAGAGATTAAATAATCAGAAAGAAGAGGAAGTGAGACAAAGATGATTCAAAATAAGGTCATGGGTGTCCCTGCAACAGAGAAGCCAACAAAAAGCAAGAATTCAGAGAAGATTAGAATCTCCAAGTCTGCATGTAGAAGGGTGTGCCACATGCCAAGAAAGACAGATTGAGAATAGCTGGCATGAAGGAGTTTTCTAGGCTAAATTATTGAACTTAAAGAATAAGGAAGGACTTCCTCAGGCATCTAGGAAAAGTAGTCCCTGACAGTAAAGATTTGGCTGTCCTCCCGTGCGCTATGGTAACTTTCTATTTTCAAAGATAATGAAGCAATGTTTATAAAATTCTGAAGTTTGGGAAGCGAGACCTAAGAAAACTATATGCAGCCGAGGAGTTGCTCATGTATCAAGGCAACAGACAAGCAGTCTTAAATATGACATCCCAGTGGGAGTTGAGCGCCCGCTATACCTGCTTACATAAAAGCAGAACTCTTTGGTGATGAGATCAGAACTGGTGATGAGTAATGAATTCATTTGAATAAAAAACTATTTTTGCAGGCAAATTACGGTAGAATAGAATGCTACTATTATAAACTCTGGCAAAGCAAAGACAACCTAAACAGTAGACATTGGGAGGTGGGGGAGGGAAGGTGGGTGGAAGCGTGCAAGTATTGTCACCTCCGTGCTGCTTGGAGCAGCGAGTTAGTCAACACTATCTAAAATTCTGGTTAAAAAATATGACTGCAACCTCTTAGTGGTTTTGGTGATATTTTACTATTTTCTTTAATCTTAGAGTAATTTTTAAGGAGTTAATGTCTCTCAGAGGTGAAGAAACATTTGATGTACTATAAATCTTTCAAATTTCCTTCAGTTTCTTTCTCTTCTGTTAAATTCAAGAAAAAAGAAATTTACAAATAGCATTCATAGAATCATCTCATTTTTAGAAATCTCTCTGTCTCTATCTCCTCATCTTTCTTTTTCTCTCTCCTTCCTAAGAGCTGTATAAATATTAGGGTGGCTGCAAGGATGATCACAAAATGTTCGGATAGGTAAGACTTCCCGTGATTTGTTGATTTCTTCTTTGGACTTTTCTGTATGTTTTGCATATTTAAAATAATGAGCATGAATCGTTATTATAACATGTATCATTGTTCCAAAGTGTTATACGTGCTCTTTCCAGAAAATCTGAACCATATAGACAGAAAAGGAACAAACATCCAGATATGTCTACTGTGGTAGCCTGTTATATTGGTGGCTCCCAGTGAACAGTGCTTGTGGGTAATCACACTCTCCTGTAGTCCCCTCCCATGTTAGCTCTGGGCTTGGCCATGTGTGAGAGTTAATTTTATGTGTCGTCTTGGCTGGGCTATGGTGCCCAGTTTTGGGGTCAAACACAAGTCTAGGGGCTGTGGTGAAGGTATTTTTTTTTTAGATGTGATTAATATTTAAATCAGTAAAGCAGATTGAGTAAAGCAGATTACCCTTCATATTGTGGGTGGGCCTCATCCAACCATTTGAAGGCCTTAAGAACAAAGACTGTGGTTTTCTGAGGAAGAAGGAATTCTCCTCAAGATTTGCAACATAGTGTTTCCAGCCTGCTGCCTTGTGGAATTCAGACTCAAGACTACAACGTCAACTCTTACCTTAATTTCTAGTCTGTCAGCCTGCCCTATGGATTTCAGACTTGCCGTCTTTGGGTAACGGGACATTAGTAAATGCAACACAAGCACAGACTTAAAAAGTACTTGCGTATTGGGAATTATTATTTTGGAACGCTCCCTCTTGGAGCCCTGAACCGCCATGTGAAGAGATCTGGCTGTCCTACTGGAGAGACCACGGAGAAAGAGAGAAAGAGACAGAGGTTCAGGCAGCCCAACTGTTTCCACCATCCCAGCTGAGGGGCCAGACAGGTGGGTGAAGCCCTCTTGGATTTCTAGT